>NW_010174742.1:0-22274 GCF_000695765.1 Mesitornis unicolor | reverse complement strand
TCCAGCCCTCTGATCATCTTCATAGCCCTCCCACATGTTCACTGGATCCTCCATTTTGCTCTCACCCTGTTGGATGAGTGCTAAGAGATTAGGTCTTGTGCCAGCTAACAAAGGGTTTTAGGAAAAATTACATATACTGCAACCTTTATGAAAGCACAAGAATTGATGGCACTGGGGCCCATGGGTATGTGAGACCTGGGTGTCTTTCTGAGAATGCATATTCTGCCTGCGTACTTTGTACTTTTTGGAGGCAAAAATCTAGCTTAACTCAGTGTTCCTATTCTGTACCCTAAAGTGGATAATAGGAAGACAAAGAGTTGTTTCAGTCTCTCCTTCCTTGAGAGCTACTACCACATAGCTTTCAGACAGAATGTCCCGTCACATGTTTTTTTTCCTAGCTGCATCCCATGAGAAGCATCTGACCTGAGAACAAGTTAAAAGACTCTTTGAGGAAAGCCCTGCACTGTATTCATATGACCATCAAAAATATTTCTGCTTTTTTCCTGTTCTATAAACAGATCTGTGAAGTCATTCCCTTGAAGGATCTCTCACAGATAATGTAAAGTATGCCCATTCCTAGGAAAACAATGTGACAAGACACATCGCAGCTTTTTTACTTGGGAGACCAGTGTCTCTCACCAGAAGCAATTGTCACCAGGCTGGTGCTTGTTCCGAGTACATAGGGACATTCTGTGGGATTGCCCTAACACGGTCCATTCTAGTACTTAAACGTTTACGGTAGATTATCTCAGGGAGTTTTGGGTCATAAACTGCTACAATCTTCAAATATATCCAAGGAATTGTGACTGGTTTATTTCAGGAGGTATAAATAACACCCTGAAATAGGACTACTGACAGAAATTCAAACACTGAGATGCTCCCTTGCCTTTCGAAGGGAAACAGACATACCACTATCTGTCAAAATAATATTAAAACCTCATATCCTTACACAGAAGATATGGTCAGGCCCAGCATATCTGAGGTTTTATGCTAGAATAGACAGTACTTTCCTAGAGTCTTGCTCAGTTCATTCCACTCTGTAACTCTGCAGTCCCTCAGGGAAATGTCATTACTGAATACCAAAGTAAACATTTTTCTCATAACTTCTGCTCATTTGTAAGATTTCTTAGCATGCAGCCAGGGCTCATTACAGTGCTACTTGTAGAGAGACACCATATACTGATGTCACACTTCTGTGTTGATTTTGAAAGAGTGATCCCACATTGGTGTATTCATGAAACCTCAGATCCAACCAGAGAGTTCAGACTCATGCTCCAGTACTGAAGAGCGTGGTATATCCTACTGTCTAAAACAGACAAAATACAGATCCAGAGTCCCCCAGACTGGAGACTATTGATCTGACTCATGAAAGCACATATCCATCATAAGGGGATGCTAAGCAGTTATGCCGTCAATGATCATTTGGTACATGTCTCCCACGGTGTTGCATAGATCTGAGATCATCTCATGGTCCATTCATTCATGCCAGGGTCTAAAGCATCACAGAAGCTAATGTGTGTAGAATTGAGCTAAGTATGAGACCTGAATCAAACAGACAAGGCCAATCTGGTTAAGTGTGCAGTCACAAAGCAATTGGTGATGCATCCAAAACAATGCAAAGCCATCAAAGTATTTTTTTTTAAGCAGAGGTCCTTTGTAGGCTCATCAGGCAGGAGCAGGACTGTTCCAATGGGATTGCCCTGTGCCTGTTTGGGAGCAGGAGCAAAGCTCCTGCTGCAATGGTGCCCTCTGGACCACTGTCTCATTCAGACACTTTCTCCTGCCTTCCAATGTATATGTTTTGTACAGTTTTGCTAAAGAATCCAATACTGCTTTAGAAGACATGCACCAACCAGAAAAGCAGTATTATGCCTTTATGGTTGTTAGTATCTCTTCGGCATTACAGATCTTGGGACACATCCTTCAGACAATCCCATCCTTCGAGAAGTCAGCAGATCTGTTCACATGACTTGGAAAGCTGTGAATTAACACTACTGTGCTCTGCCTGAAGCCAAAGATGATTGTAACTGAAATGAGGTCAGTCCTGCGAAAAGGAAAACACGTGCCTAACATCTGTTAGACATGCACATGACAGATGAAATAAAATGTTCCCCATAACTAAGCAAATGAACCTATATAATTTACTTGGGCCCTCTGCTGGTAGTCATCATGGGGAGGACGTGGGTAAGGAATGCCAGCTATAGATTAATATTAAAATAAGTCCTTCCTCAGTTTTATTTCCATACCCTATAGAAAAGAGCCTTACTATATACGCTAGGGGGCAGAGGCCTTCTACGCATGGACATATTCATGGGCATCTCCTTGGTAGCTGGGTTAGCTGTTTGACAGATACATCTGCAGTCTCAACCTGGTTATGCTGTGTGATAATCCTTTGAGGGGATTTCCTTGTAATCAGATTCCTGCAGAATACATCAGGTGCTCCTGTAGCCCTCTGTGGAGAATTTATCTGTGAAGTGTCTTGTGTTGCAAAACTTCTGACACTACCAGGCAATTGTTTTGAAGCCACATTTTTTGCTGGATTCCACCACACTGTTCAGACACTCAGATTCAGCCCAGCTTGTCTCTGCTGGCACGAGTTGTATCATGACCAGTGGTCCCATTGCTGGAGCTACAAGTGTAGCAGCAATGGCAAGAAATCTTAGAAAATCATAGATATATTTTTCACTCCCCTGAGGGGTAAAGGGAAAACTGTATTATTTTGATTTTTGCTAAAAAAAAAAAATAAAAAAAAAGCAAGGCCTAATCACTTTCCATTTCTGAATTTCACTCATATTCATGTTAAGCAGCAGTTTTCCAGAGACTCCATTGTCATATTTCTGCAAGCTTCTCTGCACAGAAGCACTTAAAATAGTTTATCTTACTAACTTTTAAAGTAAATTAAATAAGTTTGTTTTAAACCCCTTCCCCTTCTTTTTTTTCAGCAGGAGTGGCCATTCCTAAAATAGCCTTTACTGGCATTTAGTTTATTTAACTTTGCATTAACACCATTTAATCAAGCCTTAAATTCGGTTTTGAACCAACTTAGTTGTTTCAATTATGCAATAACTGAAGAGTTTATTACATTTTAAGATAAATGAAATAAAGAGTTCACACAGGGATTTTCTACTGATCAAAGCAAGCAGTTTTAAGGCAAATCTACAATTAAACCACTGTGCCTTTTCAAAACCTTGAGGCTTTATTTTTCCTCTTGTACAATGAAACTGTATGTTGAAGAAAAAAACAAAAGATTTCTTTTATGTATCAGGGAGTTTCAAGCACAGCTCTCAGATTAAGGAAATAACAGTAACTAGTACCTCCTTATCTTCTTCTTTATAACTTCCCTTCTCTCTTCCCCATCTGACAAGCAACAATTGCTTCAAGAAGAACTTCAGAAGTTAATTATTTTTAAATTCTGCAAGGTCTTGCACTTTGCTAATGAATCATACTCCTCACCTGTATTTTTTCATAAGCGCAGTTAAGCTTGCCTTTTTCCATTCCATAGCCATATTTCACCAAAATCACCTTGGTGTTCCCATACGTCTCACAGATGTTTTCATATAAAAGTAACATGCATTTCCAGGGCAGCAAAACTCTGCAGGCATTATGAAGACACTCACCCTTGGTCAAAAACGGTCTTCATGAAACACAGTCCTACTGCAACTCCCACAGATGGGCCAGAGTTGCCAGGTGGTGGATAAGCTCTATCCATTTAAGCCTGTCTGTCTTTGTCTCCCAAAGTCTAGGTAGAAAAAGATGCCTTCACTGTAATTTAGAAAAGGAAACAGTAATTGAGGTGACTTTCTGTATGAGCAAGAGTAGCATATGAAAGACCAACATTTCCCATGTACTTATTTCAAATGCTGAATGTGAGAGACGTTGGGCCTCATTTTCATACATGCTGAGCAGACAATATTCCACACTTTGTGAAAGTCATGAGGTTTACAAAAGTCATGGCTTTCATGAAGGAAACCAGGCTGATTTCCTTGTAGATGTGCAGAAATAGAGACACTAAAAATCACTGGCCAGTTTTAAAAATGTTGGTCTTTACCTCTCCCTGCCTTAGTTCTCCCATTTGCATGGGAAAGGTGATAATCACCCTGAGTGAGAAGCACCTTGAGGCACCCCTTCCAGGAAGAGGGTAGCAAAGTGCAATGTTGTCAATGAAGATGAGCAATGCCTGCTGTACTTCACACAATGCCAACACTTAGATCATTTCTCACCCACCTCTGCTTTCCTCCCTAAACTGCCTTTCTGTCTCCTGTGTCTTTCTCAGAGCTTTTCACACTCCAGGAGGTTCCATAACAACATCAGATTCCTTCAGTTCATCCACCCAGACCACCTATCTTAAAAGCCAGTTAAATCATTTCACCTCTTAAAGAAATTTCTTGTCTCAGACGGTCAGTGTGATATTTTTTACAAGCTCAAAGTCTACTCTGCTTATTCAGGGATGATTCCTTGTGAATGCTGAATCAAGTCTAACCTTCAGTTCCCAATTTGTAGTTAAACCAGTCAGTGCTACAGCAAATACGCCTCACAGGTGATGGCAGATGAGTTTTCCTAGACCTTGTAAAGATGAACTTGTTCCCACTGTAGAGGTTATATCTGAACACAGAACCTCTGCTTGATTCTAATTTCAGTGCTGAGCTAAGCTGTCTAATGGTCTCACTCTTCTGATAGCGAGGAGAGCCTTTAACCACCAGAACCAGAGTAGTTTTGCTGCAGAAAGGAAGTGGGAGATTTGAGCAGCAAAGAGAGATGAGTCTGTGGCTTGGGCACCTATTTAGGATACTGATAGTGCAGGCTGCTTCCCAGTTCCTGCACAAACTTCCTGAATGTTCATACAACACAGAAATAGGAACCTTTCCAAGGCCTCACTTGTTCCTTAGAGAGGAAATTCTTAGAGACACTCCTGCTTATTATATACATGGGTTTTTCACTTATGTCTATGAGGTTCTGACTCTACAGGTCATTTGAATAAATTTTCATTTCAGTGGCTAAGCCAAATAAATCAGAGTTGGGCTGAAATTGGTTTGAACTGATCCATAGTAGAGATATCTAGGTTTTATTTACGTTCACAAGAAAAAATGTAAAATGTTGCTCTGAGTTGTGGAACATACTTTATTCAACCCAAAATGAAATCTTTCCTTCTTAAAATACTTCTAGTGAAAAAATTAAGTAGCAGGCTAACATTATAAAATTGCTGATGGCCGTGGCCACCTCTCCTGCAAACACAAGCACTCATGTAGACAGTTTAAAACTCGGGTCTGAATGTCTTCTCCATCTGAGAGGATCTGGCCCATATCTCCCATTTCTCACAGAAGTGTCTTCTGAAACCTGTTCTACCTCCACCAGATTTAGTCAAAGGGAGGAACCTTGCCTGATGTTGTGGTCTGGTTTGTCTTGTGCTTTAATCTTGTAAAGCCAATACATGTCTGACACACTGAAATAGTTTCTGTCGATGTTAACAACATAACATTAACATAATTTTTGGTTCACCCAAACTACACTGCAAAGTTGATGGAGAGTTAATCATTCTAAGCATGTGCTGAAACAGGCCAGTTGTCAGCACCTCTTATTGTTCTTTATTGGTTTATTTGAACTATCCAATGGAGTCCTATAAATAGGATATAATCTTCTATTGAAATCTATAAAAGAATAGAAAAAGCATAAAAATGATACCAGCCTTCTGGGGACTTTTCTAGAAGGACTTATCCTTTCTTTATTATAAAGTAATAAAAAATAAAACTTATGCTCAAGGGGTCTACCAAATTCTTTGATCTAAATTTTAGCTTATAGTGTGCAGAAGTTTTTTACCTCCATATTTGCCTTAAAATATTTCTCATGAAGTTTGAAACAAGCAAAAGTTGACTCATGGAAGAAAAATTGAATCATAAAGAATAGCTACTTGAACATACACAGCAATGAACCCAAACAACTTCATTAGTGTCTGCAAATTGTAAAATTTACTCTAAACCCCATGTGAACTGACCAATCCCCACCAAAGGAGAAAGAAGGGCTAAAAAGAGAAAGAAAGAAGGAAAGAAAGAAAAGCAGATGGGACAAAGAGTGGATAATATGAAAACCTTTAACTCTGCCTCCTTCAAAGCTAAGAATTTTTTGAATGTCTGCAGTCCAATTTGTGCCAAAAATCCTGAGAAATCACATCAGACTTCTGAATAGGAATCATAATGCAAGATAGAGCTCTAAACAAATGTCTACATGGTTGCATTGCCCATCTCATCCCAGAAAGTAATACATCTTAATCTTTTACTAATCTTCTTCTATGCTTCTACCTCTTCTTGTCAACCTAACTCAGGGCTCATCCTGCCAGATGCTGAGCTTACTGTGGTGCTCATGCTGCTGAGTGCTCAGTGCCTTTGAAGCCATTGAAGGCATGATGCATCTTGCATCAGGCTTAGTCACTTAAGTTTTGTCACAGGGCCTCTGTTTTCCTTGGTTTCCAAAGGTTTCCTGATGATCAGCAACGTTATATGGTGATAAACCATAATATGAGCTGTTCTTCAAGGAAGGAAGGAAGGAATGGGAGAAAGAGGGAAGGAGGGGGCAGAAGGAAGTTTCCAGCTGACAGTACTCATTCCTGTGAATCCCAGGGTCATTGCCTCATGCCAGTGCTGAGCATCCAGTGGTCACTGAGCATTGGGCTCTACTGTGTCATTTCCAGTGTGCTGTAAAGCATATCCGCTCATGACAGAAAGGACAAAGTGTGACTCTTGTAGGACAGCTGGACAACTTTGCCTGCTGCAATGCTGTTGTTATGCCCAGATGCAATGTAGGATGGGCAGGAGAACTCCAAGTCTGTTCCCTGCAGCCCCTCTCCCCTAGGCTGACCTGAGGGGAGAAAGAGGTATTGACTCACCAAGACCTATCAGTGATTGATTTCGTGAGTCCCCCTTGGTGCTGCTGCAGCTCCCGGATTAGCCACGCGTTGCCCTTTTGCTGGGTTTTGCTGTGGCCTCTGGCTTCCCTGGACAAGCAAACCAGTTCATCTCTCTGCAGGCAACCCCCAGGGTATAGAGGCAGCAACTGTGAGACTGTAGGGACAGGACAAGACAACTGGAAAAGATTTATGATTGAGAACACAAACACTTTATAATTATTTATTTCTATAGTGATCTATTTCTAGCTTTAAGACACACTGTTCACTTAGTGCCTAGTACCTGGGCTATCTCAAGTGTTGGGGTCCAACGCCATTGCCTGCAGCTGCATTATTTGGGCAGCGGGTGTAAATAGGGCAATGAGGATATGCTGTAGCTTGGCTAGGAGGTGGCCTTGGCATAGCAACACCAGAGGCTGCTGCCAGCATGGACACTGAAAGCCATAGCCCACAGAAGGGAAGCACGCTAGCCCAGTTGCTAAATGTGGATGCTCAAGTGGAAAGACAGGAATCCACAAACCTGGTGTAAAAGCACTGTTTGGTACAGGAGGTAGAATGGGGTGGGGTGAAGTATCAGATGCAGCAGAAGCTGCATCCTGGACACCAGTCAGGGTGTGGCTGTTGAGTTGTGGTGATAGGGATGTACAGCCACTTCTGATCTGTGTTTTTGCTTCAGCATGTGGCTCAGTAGGTGTGGGGGTGCTGGGTGCAGGTGTCTGGATGTCCTTCTCTGGAGCTGATGAAAAGGGATTAACCTCCTCTGCAGGAGCAGTTCCTACCACAGACTGAATGTCTGGACTTCTTCTCAGGCAGCCTTCCTTCAAATCCATGTCCAGTGAGAATGCAGCTAGTGTTGTGTTTTTTACACCAGCACTTTGCTTATAGGTTCATAGCAGCTGGGATAATCACTCTTGAAATAGGGGTTATAATAGAAGAGTAACTAGAAAAGGCAAAGGAGAGGAGTTAGTTGCCATTGTTTCTAGACCAAGACAGACAAAGCTACAATAACTAAGCATTTTATTCAAAAAAGACAAAGATGGATATTAAAAAGACCTCTTGGGGGCATTTTAAACCTAAAGTTGAGGCTGAATAAAATGTTACAGTACTGTTCTGTTAAGTCATATTTCCCTTGTGTTTTTGGCATCTGGGAGAAGAGAAATGTAGAATTTTCCAAAGCATAAAAATGGTTGTAGAAACCCAAATATCAGTGGTTTTCAGCCACTTCAATATGGAATGAATGTGAAGGTAATAGTATGATGCCGACGTGTATCTTGTCAGCATTTAGCCGATGCCACAAGAAAATTTAAATTTTTGGTACAGCAAGATACAGAGGAAGTACAAAACATGCACAATATGATGAGACTGTCTTTTTGTTTCCTGGGCTTAAAGTAACCAGAAACAAGAAAAACCTATTTTTTGAGCATTTTTGCTCTTCAGAAATACTGCATCAGAAACTGTTGAGAATGACCAGCAAGACGAAATCAGGACATTTGCTACCATCCTTGTCTCCTACTTTGTAAAGGTTTACTGCATATGAGTGTAAATCTATCCCACCAGAATATCCTGAGAGTTATTTCATGTGCAAAGGACTGATGTACCTTGCCAAAAGCAGAACCTGCTGTTGCTAGTGCTTAAAATTCATCAGGTGAGGCAGATACTGGAGAATTCCCTTCCGTTTTGCTGAATCCATGAAGATTAGGCTGCCAAATGAATGTTTTTATGGACTCGATTTCAAAAATTTGCAGGGGTCCTCTCCTTCCCAGCACTTCCTTTTTGAAGAATCTTTCAGCAATCACTACAGTTTCCAGCATTGCCCCAAATTGACCGAAACCAATTGCTTCAAATAATTTTCCCAGAGTTTCTTCAGGAAGAAGGGGGATGAAAAGCTTTGCCAGAGCTCTCCTCCAAAAAATTAGCGCCTACACTCATGGCCCAGGGTTCATCAGGCAAAATATGATCAGCTTTTTCTTCTAGTAGAGATGCAAAGGGATCATCACCAGCAACAATTCTATCACAATCTGGAGGGACAGGACAAGCTGAGAATGCTGTTTCAACTGTCTTGTCTGGAACAGAAACCTTAGATGTTTCTGATGAAGAAGGCTCAATTTTCAACTTTTTTCTCAGTTTGACTAAAATTTCCAGCAGCAGCCCTTTACCTGACCAGCCAGGCTTCATCCTGCTAGACAAGATGCAAGTTGAAGAGCAATGGTGCCAGCTGCCTAGGGAGCCCAACCGAAAGTTCTCAAGTATCCTCACAATACCCGTGGTGTGTCACGGTCACATCTCAGCATGGCTTCCGTCTCCTGGCAAAATGAAGCATGAGCAGAAGAAATTGCTAAATGTCAGTAGTTTGCTTTTCATCTCTAGAGCTGCAGATGTTTTGAGCCAAGGTCTGGAAGTAAATAAAACTGGATTTGCATTTCCTAAGTCCTGAAAGGCCAGTGCTGTATCCGGTTGCCTTTGGGAGTTGGTCCTCCAGGAGGAAGAGGGAAGGCTGTAGTGTTAGGAGTCAAAGTGCTCCATTCCTGAAGTTTTTCAGTTGGGCACCTTCCACCCATGCAGAATTGTCTGTAGCCCTTTTGTTCTTATGGTGAAGCTCCTGCTACACTGACTGGGCAAAGAGTTTTGGTGAACAGGGCTGGGGCTGCAGCTGTTGCCCAACTGCTGTGCTTGTGGGGCTGCTCCTTCTCTAGTCGTGGCTTCTTCTTCTCCATGTGGCTCCCTGATTAGCTCCCTTCTGGGCTCCTTTATTTACTTGTGGGTTCTCCAGCTGAGCAGTGCCACTAAAAGAAAACAGAAATCTGTTCCCAATGCCTCCCCATTTCTTCTGTAGAATAACCCACACTCTGTGGTTATAGTAGCACTGCTTCTGTAATGGGCTGTCCATGTACTGAGGTGATGCTCTCAGCTTTCAGCAGTGTCTCAGTGGCTGCTCCATAAGATAAACTATAAGTAAAAGGCTACCTAAGTACATTCTGCAAATGAAATAAACAGGATTTATGCATCTCAGCCCTTTCTTGGGTTGACTTCCTATGCTTTTATTTGATACTTACCCTTCAGAAATCAAACCAGCAAAACCAAGGATGCTCTATCGACCTTTTAAATTCACTCCTCTCTACAGGGATGCATGTTTTTCAGTAAAAAAAGATTTGGTCGAGTGCCTGCAGGAGTCAGTGATTCTCTTCGCTTCAGTATTTGCATACAGCAAAATGTGAGTTTTATGAGACACTCATAGAAGTGTGAGGACAATAAACATGAGAACAATAAGCATGAGCCTGAGAAGCACTGGAATAGTACAGGCAAAGTTAATAAAAGCTGGGAGTTTGGGCAGAGTGAGAAGCATCTCCTTGAGCTGCCTGGCCCAGACAGACACACAGAGCAAATCATCTGGACTTTGCTATTCACCTGCAGGGAGAGCATACAATGGAAAATAAGGACTGTCCATGGAGAAACTGTGGCTGGGCCAGGCCGAGCAGAGACAGCTGCAGACAAGCACGTAACAACTACTACAACAAGAGCTAATACAGTAACTGTGTTGAAAGTACAGCTACTCGCAGGAACTACTACAGGTAACATACCTAGTGTGTTGACTTTACTAAAATTGATCATGCGAATGTGACCATATGAAAACAGGAATAAGGAAAAAGGCTTTAGCTGTTATTATCTGTTCTTCTCCACTCCTCTTTCTAAATACAGAGCTGAGGCTGTCAGTGTAGTCCAAACACCCAAGGGTGGTTCTGGTGTGGGCTGGTGGGCAAGAGAGCCCTTATTGCTGCTTCTGATATTGCTTCCCTGCATCACCTTGGGCATCACGCTGTGGCTCCTGTTGCCCTCTGTTTTCTGATTTGTGTCATGAGGAGGACCAGCCTCACCACTGCCAAAGGCTTGGAGTTCTTTCACTTGTAGCTGCAGAGAGTCATTCATCATTCATTCATCCTGTTCATATTACATCAGCGTGTTAAAATAAAGGCTGTTTGGTATGCTTGCCTTGAACATGGATGGAAAACTATGTCTACCCAGTGGAAACTGATTTGAATCCAGCAGATTATTTAGTATCTTGTATGTAAATCCTTGCTTTCAATTTTTGAATATTACAACTGAATATAGGAAATGTGGGAAAAAAGTACTTCCTTGGAGACAATGCTTGAAGGAATTTTGAACTGAGCTCTGAAAGAGAGAACGTGATCAGTTTCTATCCCAGAGTCAGCTGAATTTCTAATTTAGATGCACAGTATAAGACCTGGTCCATTGCTCATTCAAATAAATAGGTAATTTTTTTGGACATAACTGGGTAACATATGCAGACTATAATCTCTGTTTCCTGTAGCAGTTATTAGCCTTTTGGGGATTTTTCATGGATTATCTAAATGCCAGAGAAAGAGCCAAAACTTATTTCAGGTGTGATGTAATCCACTTTATAGAAGTCTTCCCAGGGACTGATCTGGTTTGTTATTCTCAATTTATTAAGATTATTTCAAACGTAACCAAAATTAATTAAAGGCTTTCAAACCCTGCTGATACTCAGAATTGCTGCCATAATTTCGCATTTGCTTATGAAAAAGCTTCTATAATTGTAAATGCTTAAGCCTATTAACAGAAAATATTTGACTGTAATCTCATCCTTCTGTAATGATCTGGAAAATCGAGTGCTGTGATAGCTATTCTAATTCCATTTAACTGCACCATAGCTAATGTCTCAACTAAACAAAACCAACCAAAACTCATGAACCTTTATGCTCAGTGTGTTATATACACTTTAAAATATTTGAAAATTAAAATAGAAAATAAATCATCTAAGTTATTACAAAACCAAACCACCAAGACTGCCTTTCAAAACCGGCATTTGTCATTGAGAACAGGTTAGACCAGATGTGGGCTTTTTAAACTGTTAAGTTGTTGGAGACAGAACGTGACCAAAACCATAGTTTTTAGAGACTGGAAGGCCCCACCATCCCCTTTTGCAACTTACTGTACCAGGCAAATGCCTCCAATTTGCCCCAAACTTGAGAAAAAAAAACCAAAAAACTTCTCAGAATCATTTCAGCATTAAGAGTGGGAAAGCGTAGTTTTGACAGAGCAAAAAAACGAGAGTTATGAATCAGGTTTTTAACAGAAAATGAAGCTCAGTATTGACTTCAGGCGCTACCCATTTCTGGTAAACCTGAGAGAAAACATCTGTTAACAACTGCCAGGCAAATTTCATCAGCAGTAAAGTGTCCTGCACGCTTCCTGCAAACATTGTCAGTCTTCTCGTTCCAAAGTGGCTAAAAGCTGACACACATTTCATTTCCATGTAAATGCAATTGCAATGCTTGTTGGTATTGACAGCTTGCATTGGAGGGACCCTAACTTCCTTCCATCCACCTTTTGTCAGAAACAAAAATCTGTTTGTCCGATCACCCTGGGACACTGAGGCTATCCCAGCACTACTTTTCCTCTGAGGAAAAAACGATGAACCTCTGGTTTTCCAGGGCTGTAAGGACTCCACTCGTCCTTGCAGTATGTTTTTCTTGGATACACTGCAACTGTAGGTGCTACTCAGACTCTTGCCATAGAAGTTTAATTTTCACATCAGAGAGCAAGCAAGCTGGGGAATATGGGAAAATAAAGGCAAGGACTGTTACATTTCTGTGCAGAGACTCAGCTGGCCATCAGTCAGCAAAGCCATCACTGCAGATGTTTAGTTAAATAAATAAATAGATGTAATATTTGATGACAATCTAATGTCAGAGTCCATGACATCACCTACTTCCAGCTGCCGATTAATCATGTGAAAGAAATTAATCTGGACATGGAAGAGTGCAAATCTACCTACTGGGACAAATAACTGCATTCAGAAAGGAAGTGGGAGAGAAGAATTTATCAAGTGTTTGGTCAAATTAAATAATTTATTTTAGAACAGCCCCAAGCCCCAATTCTCTCTGTCCCTGTCAGATTCATATACTGAATCCTCATGGACTGATTGTACTCCTGTACGATTCAGTCTTTTGGCTTCCATGGAATTACTACAGGTTTCCTCATGAACAGAACTGGTCATCAGCTTGGTGGAGAGGAGGTGAGAAAATGGCATGGAGAGAAAGTAAAACCACTGACAAGTTAGGAGTTTCAGTGAGGCTGAGCAGTGAGGGAGTCCCTGGCATGGGTCTCAAGAGCTTTGGGGAGGCTTCCTAGGGCACTTACCACTCCCAGCAACATGGGCATTTTGACACTCTCATTCTCCTTATCTCAACTTTCAGAAATATTCTTAAGAGTTCACAAAACCTGTGTATACTCCTCACTTCCCAGCCGGGTCAATTTCCATTGTGACAGTTGAATGTGACAGTGCAGGTACATCAGGGCTTCCAAGTCAGGGGTCAGGGGTTGGGAAGCGTGAGATGCCAGTTAGTCTCCTCGTCTCTAGTGGTCTCAAGCATGCAAAGGAAACGCTGCTGCAGAAAAATGGAAGCTGATCTGCAGAAGATAGAGTTTCACCTGTTATTCTGAGGTGCCCTCTGGTACCTCTCCAGTGACTACAATGGGATGACATCCAGAGAACTGGGCCCAGATTGCTGAGCAGGACAGCTCTGATGAACTCCATTCTTTGGTTCTCCACCGATGCACCACTTTCATGACTGCTAAGGCAGCCTCCAGCAGTTCTTTCTGGAGGTTTCAAGTCTGAGTATGCTCACGTGATGTTCCCTTCAAAAGCAGGGCCCTGCCTAACTGGACAGCCTCACATAGGGTCTGTTCCTGCAAATAATCCAAATTTCCATTTGCCTAATTTTAAAGTTCCACTAACTGTAATAAATCTCAGCCTGCTCCATTCTTCCTCCACATCTCTTTCTGAAACAATACAAATGGTAGATGATTCCCTGATGACCGCTGTTGCTGATGACGCAAATGGCACCTCACTTACTGGATCCTGTAAGTCTTGTTCAGTCTCATCCATCATCTTCACAGGGAAGAAGAGATGTTAAGCGAACTGTTTCTTGATGATAGATAGGGCTATAAAAAAAAATTTCATTGTTTCAACATTTTGTTCCTTTTAGGAAATGTCAGAAATGTAAATCAGAAGGAAACAAAATGGTTGTTTTTTGTTTTTTATTTTACATAAAACACACTTTCAATCCAGTCCAAAAGTGATCCTGAGGAGAGTTAAAGCAATTTGGTTGTGTAGCTAAGGAATGAAGTAAGCATCTCTGCCAACAAAAGATGGGTGTTTCCAGGACATTGTCTCTCCTATCAGAAAGGGTCATTCCAAGACATTTCTCTGGCAGCTTTTGTTAATCTCCTTCTCTCTAAGCCAGAAGACAGGAAGATGTCAGATGGCTGAGCTCTTGCACTGTTCTCATTTTCCTATTCAGGACAAGGCTGTCCTCAGCCAGCGGGTGAGAACGTAAGGGAACTGGCAAACCTCAAACATTTTGTCAAAGGGAAACACACTTGTAAAGTTAATCCTTAGTGCTCTGCCCAGGTGCCTTCTTCCTGCTCCTCGTCAACCAGCCCTGAAGAAAAACGCTTTCTATTCTTGGTGGAGAGAAGACCAGAATGGCCATCAGCTTTTCCAGTGCCTTCAGCTGGGGCTGCAGGCTGTGTTCCCAAGGGGTGAAGAGGCAACATCTCCGCCAGCTTCAAGAAGCCACAGTCTCTGAGGGCAAAGCAGCCCATCTGGCACTGGGGCCAGCAGAGCCTCACCAACTCTCCTGGTTCTCCCTCTGTGTTCTTTATGTCAGGGCAGGTGTCTCTCTGTCCCCCTCACCAGACAAATTCTGCTCTTAAACAGCAGAAGCCTATGGGCAGAGTGCAGGAGTGTGGGTGCATGAAGGCCCAGCTGGAGGGAGGCCTGGGAGCTCCCCACCAGGAAGGAGCTGAGCCTTTTTGCTGTGCTGCTCTGCAGCACCATCTTCTACCAGCTCTGCCTGCCTCGGGCCAGCCCAAAGTCCTATGAAACCCGGTCCTGAATACTGCTGTTGGAGGTCATGAGAGAATCTGGTTCAGATAACAAGGCCTAGAGGTGTCCATAGGTGTATCCAGGAAGGGAGAGAGCAAAGGATAGAAGAATGAATGGGAAGTAAACACAGGACCTGCAGCTCCCACACCTTTCCTCTTCTGCTTCCCCTTATAAACCTCATTAAGTTACTTAGGCAATTAGGTGAATTCCCCTGGGAAGAAGAGAGCAGCCAGCTGGAACTCTGTGGTATCTATCCCCATCCGGCAGGAAGCTGGGAGCAAATACGTAACACTTAGGAACCCATTAGAGCTTCAGTCTAGCTCAACAGCTCTCTTTCAGCAAGCCTGGAAATGGATGGTTAATGTCTCCTTTCTGGGCCAGATCTTCACCATCTCCAGCTGCAATGGCTTTTTAGATATCCAATTTCAAGCAGCTGTTAGTACCTGCCAGGTCATGAAATATCTTTTGGCTTTTTCAAAGGAAAAGAAGAATGGGGAGCTCCTTCCTTGGAGCACAGAGATTTGTGAAGAGTGGCAAAATTGATGACAAGGTGAGGGGCAGTCCCGGCTCTTGAAATCTGCCGTCTTACTCAGGCACCTAAATGTGGGTTTAAATGCTTTGATTAGTTACACAGAGGTGAAAACTCCAGCCATAGGAACTTGCCCAGGGTTAGGGATCACATAGAGGTAGAGTGGGAAATGCCAATGATCTGAAACTGTGCAGTCTGCAGCAGTGGCTTAAAAATCTTTCTAGACGTGTGCCCTCTCAGAGATAAATAATTGCTGATTTGGGAGCAACCTGGAAACACCTGGAGGAGGAGAAATGGCAGCACAAGAGGGAGCCTTGTCCTGGACATAAGAGCCAGAGCAAGGAAAATTACCCTGTGTTGCTGAAATTGCTGCCCCAATCCAGAACAGGAGAGGCAGTTCAGAGAGCAGCTCCAAGAGGGGATGTGTCCAGAGCAAGGGCAGGGGGGAGCAGGGAGACAAAGGCTCTGACTAGTACTAATTGGTGATGGAGAAGCTGCTCTTGGTACTATTAAAATGCACCTTTATTATGCCTGGGCATGCATGTATGTATGTATGTATAGAGACTTGTGATAGGGCTGAAATTTTCCTAGGTGGACATGTATGCTGTTATTTTCCATGAGGGCTTCACTTACCTCTAGTCGCTCAGAGGAAAACCACGATCCAGTGTGCAGATCTCAGTCTGTCTGGGAAAGATATTCTTGCTTGAAACAATTTAATGTGCAAGCACTGGTGTTTTCCAGTGACTGCTATAATACAGCTGCTTTTCAGGGTCAGGGTCTGCTGACCTTTGCAATTTGTTGCATGGCAATGAACAGTGCTGCACACAGAAAGTAGTACAGATAATACTCTGTTGTCTGGCAACATAATTTAGGAATATTTTCATAGCTCTATTGCTTTAGCTATTCAGAATTATGAAGAACCAACCTAGATCTGCCAGTTTATTAAACTATGCTGCACTTATTCAAAGCTCAGCTTTTTTCCTTTCACAGACATAGGAACAAAAGTAAACATCTGTACATCATAGAAATATTATGTTAAATCCTTAAAATATATTATATATTATTATACCACAGGCAGAAACAGATTCCTGGAGAAAGCCAACATGCTTTATTTCACATTAAATTTCCTCAGTCCAGTATGGGCTTTAAAATTATTAATCATGTCCTCTTCGATGCCCTCTTTCTTCCAGTTTTTCAAAACACAGAGATCACTCATTGTATAGTGGAATCTTGGACAGCATTTCTTGTGATTCCACATTCATCTCGTCCCTAAAAGGTGCAGTGGAATCTCACAGCCCTGGAAGCTGTATATCCCCACTGTACACTACCAAACCCAAAACAGTTGATGTGACACACTGCACACTTAAAAAATAGCTGGCCTTTTTTCCTGCTGTGATCGTAGCTATCTCAAACAAATGCAAAGCTGCCTAATTATGGTTATATGGTCACAGTCTAGTAGAATAACTGTGACCCATGAATAGGAAAAACCTCTTCAGACAATGAAGCAGTATTTGAATTCTAATTGTTTTATCCTCTCAACCACAGACATAGATACAACTTTTAGTAGCCTCAGGGTCCAACAGGGAAGGATTCTCCTTTATAATTTTATTTTTACTGAACCTCAGTAAAACTCAACAATACTTATTTCATTACTAGGCGCTCCTAGTGCCTCTTGTTCAGTCTGTGCAAATAAAGGAAACGTTAATGCCAAATCATGGGTTACCCCCCAAACATGTACACGTGTTTATATTCTTACTATCATCAAATAGCAACCATGCGCCAACGTGCTAATGTAAAGCCCTGCTGCAGTGCAGGGAACCACAGCTGTGACACACACCAACTGCAGAGCTGGGTTCTTCTCTGGCACAAGGGAAAACCAAGAAGGGTGGCACTGAAACTGCTGGGTGTATCCAGGCATACACCCAGGGGGAATTCCCATCAGACCCTCACATCTTCATCCTGGGGAGTTTACTAGCTGAGGGGAAAATAAAGGTATCTCTGGCATGTATGCATTGCATCAAGAGGGAATGCAACATCTTGTGCTTGTTCTAGGGTTGCTGAACTTTCTTGCTTATCTTGTGTGTATATAATTCCTTGTCAGAGTACTTTGCGATGCATAATATTTTCCATAAATACATTTTAATCTCTTGAGCTCTGTAACAGTTCTCTAAAGTCCTGCTGCAAAACCTGGAGCCTGTGAGCCAAACTGATGTTCTTAGCTCAGTGTTCATGCTCTGCATATGTGTGCTGTGCATGGATGTATAGGATGTACGCATCCCTTCTTCCAAGGACCTCAGGTGTCTATGAAACTTCAGGCAGGTCACAGCCACAAATACCCTAGGAGACACATGTTATGTACTGCCTGTTTCACAGGCAAAAAGCCACATTGCTAACACCCCCCAGCGCGGCAGAGGCAGGGCCAGGAACAGGCTGCTGAGATCTTTGGCAGCCTTTCTTGGCTGCACAGAGCCATATGACTTGGTGCAGCACGGGCGAGGTCCAGTCAGGAATGTGAGGAGGAGGCTCCTAGAGAACAAAACTGGTTCCTTTGTGCTCTAGGTGGCTGTAGGAGTTCAGGCAGATGTGGGTGCAGTACAGGCTGCCCTAAATTACATTGACTTGCTACAGGTGTCTCTGCAAAGCCCTGTGTTCTCTCTCCTTCAACAGGAGCTGACACAAAAAACAAGTCACTGCCTATTTCTGCCATTTTACATGTTCCTGTGAGATAGCAGGAGGAGAGCAAATGACCAGGTAACCCAGCTCAGAGGTCACTGAGAGCTGGGGAAAACCAGCATCTTTCTGACCTGTTTTACCACTGAAGCAATGCAAAAGAGCTGGTGCAAGATAAACAGAGCCCTTTTCTCAAGCCTCCATTTCCCCTGCCAGCCCAGCCAACCCAGAAGTGTGCCATGTCTGTGACAGTCACCTGCCTGAACACTGCCAGGTCTCAACACATAATTCAGTGTTGTGTTTCTTCTTTAGTCTTCTGTGGTTCTTTTTCTTGTAAAATATTAGCCGGATTTATTCTCTGTCACACTGATATAAACAAAGTAAGTCCGCTGACTACAGAACTACTCTGTGTTTATCCATTTATTATTCTGTATTTTAAATGATTGTAAGTTCCAACTCACTGGTGAGGAAACGCCAGAAAATACTGACTTCCATGGCAAGGATACTGACAGTCCTTCTGATGCTGAACTGGATGAACAGTGACAGTTTGGACAACTCGTATTTGAAATGCAGCAGAGGCTGTTTTGTCCAACCAGTCCAAAACATGACAGAGAGTAATAATTTAAAAAATGAATCTTACAATAAAGGAAGAATGGAAGGAGGAAAGTACTTTAGGATTGTAGTTGGCTTACTATTAGATTGTTATGATATTTTCGTGTTTGGTTTTTTTTTTACAGTTGGATTGATACTATGTAGACTGTGGTCCACTCTGTCCTGTTCTAGCTTTATAATGCAGCCTCTGCCATATTAATTGAGTGCCCCCAAGAATTCAAGTGAATAGGATGACCAATATCTATCATGCAGCTGTTCTCCCTCTCCATGGAAGGGGGTATTTCTGTAGCATAGGTCCTTATTTTGGTAAGGTGTTTTTGTCTTTTTCCTTGTTATTTAGTTTGGATTGGGGAAAGGGTTCTTCAAATCAGTACATGTCTCTCTGGGTTTCCCATAAGGAAAACAGGTCAGGGGAAGGAATATAACATGCACTTAGAGTGGAAAGTACTGAGACTTGCAACACATCTCAGTCTTGGGGGGGGTATCGCCAAGACTCAGGCCCTCACAATGATCACACATTTCCACACGACCCTCACATATGTCCAGGGTCACCATCTTCATCATCCTGCTCTGGCAACCTTTTAGATACCATCCCAGGGCTCACCATGGCAAGCCTTGAGATGTGCATGACCAGGACCTCGACTGCAGTGGAAGAGGGTGTATGAAGTAGCAAAGTACAGTTCTGCCCATGCTTGAGAGGGTCAGCAGCACTATACTGATCTGTCAGGGCTCCCTCAGGGCTCCGTCAACCCCAGAGGGCTGTGACTGGGGGCAGACTTTAGCAACAGTCAAAGCAAAATGTTAGCTAGGGTCACGGCAAAGGCTGAACAGAGTAAAGCAGCCTTGGCTGGACTGTCCGCTTTTCCTATCCAGCATTCACTTCCTGTGCAGCTGATGTCCCCTCCTGCCCAAACAGCCCTCTCATCCAGCTCCAGTGGGGTGCAGGCTACTCCTGCTGCAAGGGCTCCTGCCGGCAGCCACACCTCCTGTTCCCCCCATGCATTCACACATGGCAGAGCCCATCCTGCTGGCCCTGCAAACAGCCACCACCCCACAGCACTTGGCAGCCCATGACACATGGGTACAGCAGCTGTAGCCCAGCTGAGCCACACACCCTGCTCACTGGGCACTGTCAGCACATTTGGAACAACTATTTTTAAACAAGACATGATAATTAACATGTCTCCCATCAAGTGCACAGAGGTGCTGGGAGACCATTAACTTTTCCAGCTGTGATATTTCTTTCCCCAAATGCTTGCAGCCATTGTGTCAGCAGGAGACATTACACAGCTAGGGCAGCTCCATGCCTGTCTGCAGGTGTCTGTCCTCGCTTTGTTTCAGGACTAAATACATCCTGCAGTGGATATATGCCTTTCCTTAGTGGAAGATCCTGTTCATTTTAATGACCCCGCTGTCTTGAATAAGGACAAGTCGCCCACACAGAACTGTGGCCGGATCACCTGTTTGCCCTAACCCAGCCTGCTTCAGCATGCTCAAGCACTGCAGTAGTTTTCTTTGGAAGCAGGAAGTATAAATTCAAATGAAGAACATGGTTTAAGCAGAAGCAAGATCTTTTAAGACCAGATATTGGACTTTTACTTGAAGAATGTATGCTGAGATTGCAAGGGAGTAGGAGTAGGGCCATCTTTTAGTTTTCTTTGGCAGCACCTAACACAATGGTGCTGAAGCCTTGGAGGGAGCTCTTCAGCAGCAACAACCAACTACAGCAATGCTGATGCCTGGAGACCTCTGGCTGTGTCTATGAAAGAAACTTGTCTCCTTTCTTGCCTCTGTCCTTGTCCCTGGATTGCAGTAGCAACCTGCTCCAGTTTGTGCTTGCCATGTAGGCTAACCTCAGAGACTCGGTTTCCACTTGATTGGAAACAAGTGTGCTGCAAGCTGTCTGCTCTTTCTTCCCTATACAGTATGGACTGCTGCCTGGCTCCAACCTGGAAACAATTATTTACCTACTCATTCTGAAAAGGGATTTATCCCCAGACTTTTTTTCTCCTCTTCCCAGTTTTATTAGCCACTTCCTTCATAAATACAAGCTGCTTGTTGTATGTAATGCCCACAGAACAGCTTTAGCTCTGTATGTCACATATTTCTGTTACATGACGAAAATGCTGCCTTGTTTTAAGGCCAGGTCTCCCTTAGGGAGTTTTGTATCAGCAAATGTGCCATAGTGAGTTTGCTGCTCCTTTTCCTGTTCTCCTAGGGTGAGTATCTGATGGTGCTTGAATTTGTGTGGTTTTAATGAAGGGTTTTAATCACCCATTGTGGTTATGCTGGTGTAAATACTCTTAAACAACCCCAGAGAACAGTCAAAACTTCCATGGGTATGCAGTGGTGCTTGCAAGTACATGCAGATATTATAAGAACAGCATAGTGCAGCAGTTTTAAAAAAAGAAGATATCTGTTTATCTTCATCTATTCCTGGTTTCATTTTTTCTTCCAAATGATGACCAGATGACCAGAATCTGCAGATACTTGCAGACAGGGGAAAACTTATGCCCATGAATGGTGGCATTATACTCGGCAGGGTCACTTTTCTGAGAAAGATTGATCACACTTTATTTCATGAAAGACCAGTTCCTGACTGAGCACAGACACTGAGGAAACAGACTGGAGTGGAAAGTGTCTAAAAATCTCTTTTCCTGCACTGAATTCAAAATAGCATTTATCTTACTGGAAAAACAAACATAAGCTCATTTTGGGTGTCTCTGTCTGTCTGCCTGTGGGATTGGCAGTCCACACCTTTTGCAGATTCAGAGCTCGCTCTGCCCCTGTTTATGCTCTGGAGGTTTTGTCTTAATTACAGAAAGCTGATCCACTGTGACATCAATTTCCCTCTCTAGGGGAAATTCCTAGCTGTGAAATCCTAGCAGAGACAAATTCCTGTTCTTTATATTTTTTTTTCCCTTGACCAGTCCAGACCAACCCCAAAACTGCCATCTGGGTTTGACCTTGACTACTACTTTGTGAGCAAATTGCAGAGCCTGCTCTCCTGAAGTGCTGACATACAGACTATTTCCAATGAGTTATCTTGATACAGAAATCATGCTGTACCACAGCCAAGAGCCTGCTCCCTCTGCCAAACGGGACCTGTGTCTGGGGGCCACAGGAGCTGAGAAAATGTTCTCTGTGGCCTACCTTGGATCAAAAAGGATGGACAATGTCCTGGATAGGTTAGCTACGGCTCTGCCTAAACCTAGGGCAATAGCACTGCGAGTGGATGTGCTTACAACCCTCGTGTTTGGCATCTGGGGATGTAGAGGTCACCTCTGCTCCATGAGATGCACTCATCCAAAGCCACTGCAACCCACCAGAGAGGGCTTCACACCAACTTTGGTCTGATTTGGATGACCAGCGTCCCGAAAAGCAGCGGGACAGAGCCATTGCGCCCGGGGGAAAGGCGATGCTGCCGAAATGGCTGGGCTAGCCTGTGCCTTCGACCTGGGCGCATAGGGACGTGGGTGGACTTCAGCTCCACGCTCCTCGGGGTGCAGGCACCACCCTCTGCCCAGCCCGCTACACTCAGCGGAGGAACTCGAAGTCCAGCAGGCGCAGGGCGGTTGTGATGTGAGTGTCCCCCGCGCCCGGGCCGTGGCGCGCCTCGGCGGGGGCTGGTGGGGGCA
>NW_010174741.1:0-1710 GCF_000695765.1 Mesitornis unicolor | reverse complement strand
CACCCCGCTCCCCCACCTTCAGCCCCAGCACATGCTCTGGTAATGCCAGGGTGAGGCACGTTTGGGTAGCAGCACAGGGACAAACCATCACCAGGGCAAGGAATAGTGCTAGACACAGCTCAGGGCATGGGCTGGCTCCTGGCATAGGAATCGGGGCATGCGGGGGGCTTGGACCACCTACACACCTCGGGTCTGAGCCCTAAAAATGCCCAGTCTGGCTCTTACGCTTAGATACACCCAGGGTCCCTTGCAGCACCCAGAACACGTAGGGGGCACCGCATGGGGGGATAGCGCAGGAACACAGAGGGCACGGGGGGCACACAGAGGACATGTCATGGAGGGCATCACATGGGGGTCATGCAGAGGGCATCGCACACCAGCACCGCTGTGCCCGTCCTCTGTCTCGCACATCAGCGACCGTCAGCACCGCAGGGCTGCGCGTCCCCTGAATCAGCAGATCCCGGTCCCGCTCCCGAGGACAGCGAAAACCTGAGCCCAAGGAGACGCCGCGGGGGGACAGCGCTGCTTTGCTGCAGAGATGGTGCCATCTGCCCCAGGAAGCAAAACCTGGGGGAAGACCCTCAGCTCCTGCCCTGGGACCCCCATCCCTCAGTCTCTCGCTGCCACCTCCTCGCTGCAAGGATTTTCTATTGGAAAATAAAACATGGAGAAACGTGTTACACCACAGGGAGGGTCTGAGCACCTTGTGCCCATCTCGCTGCCCCCAGTTTTGGGGCAGAAGCTGGCTTTTAAGTGTTTGTAGACAGCTGCTGATTAATGCAGGAGATCTCTGATTTAAGTGGGGGCTGTTGCAGGCTACTGTATTACAACCTAAATTAAATATTTCGGAGCGCTAAGCGAGTGACATTTGAAATCCAGTCATTGCAGGGGTATCAAATAAAGACATTTGCAACGGGATCTGTTTAAATCCATCGAGTGCTTTGGACCAGTCCATCAAAACAAGCCCGACGCTTTATTAAAACCAAAGTTATCAAACACCTGATCTGCGGGGGCGGCTCCAGAGCCCCCGCGGTGGAGCTCAGCAGTGGGGACAGAGCACGGCAAGGCCCTGCTGACCCCAGAAAACTTCAGCTCTGAAAAAGCCATTTTCATTAAAAAGTTCAGGCTGGCAAGAGGCTTTCTGTTATTTCTGATTGCTGACCCTCCATGGCCACACATCACCTGCGTCAACCACCAGCACCATGATAGTCGTGTCACGACAGGGGCTCTCTCTGCATCTCAGGATAAACACAAGAGGGGGCTGCACCAAACCCCACTGAAGCCAAAGCAATACCCATCCAGGTACCCCCAGAACAAAATGGGACACCAGAGCACTGCAGGGGTCAAAGCCTTCCCCACCCAGGGTGCAGGAGCAGCAACAACTCCCTCCAAAGCCTCCAGGGCTGCAGCCTCCACCTCTTATCCCCCTCCTAAACTCATCCCAGCTGGGGCTGCCCTGGGCCAGGTGTGCCCCCCCCCCCAGCTAAGTCAGGGATGGCGGGGCGTCCTCGGGCCAGGTGGTCCCCCCCCCCCAGCTAAGTCAGGGATTCACGGCAGCTGGGAGGGAAAAGCACTGACCCCAGCCAAAAACCACGGCTCCTCCTCAACCCGACTGCCCAGAGGTTCGTCTGGAGGCATTACCATGAATGGCTTTGGTTCTCACAGTGCCCAATTCACAGCAGGATATTTTCACAGAATCACAGAATCGCT
>NW_010174740.1:0-15826 GCF_000695765.1 Mesitornis unicolor | reverse complement strand
GATTGTATTATTATATTGTAATTATATAATGACTATAATTATTATATTATTCTATAATTATATTACTATATAATAATCCTACATCTTTTAGCTCTGCCGTTGTCTTCTTGCCCCTTTCATAACATTCCTCTCATCACTGCAGCATCCTCCTTTGTTCTCCAACATCTTTATGTTCCGCTGTGATTGTGTGATCTGAAAGTTCTGCCATGATGATCACAGTTTACTTTAGCAGTGATGGGTTTTTGCTGTCTTGAGTAGTTTAATCCGCATGTGATTGATGTCAGACGAACATGAGCTGATTCAGGGTGGCACTTTTGCGTTTCTCCATGTTCGTTGTCTTTTCATTGTTATAACTGAGTGCTATGGAGTAAATCCCACTCCTTTGAAGATATTTCCAATTGAAAACTGAGATAACAATGAGGATATAGTAGAGTTTTATACGAGGTATCTAAGGTATTTCCCCAATTCAAGGGTTTTTTCCCTGCTTTTCTATTTTTCTGGCACTCTTACCACTTTCATCTCTATGCAGATCTTGGGAATGTTTTCCAAACTTACTTTTAAAGTTTCAAAAATGCTTCAGGTGAAGAACAGAACATAAGTCTTTACTGATATAGAAGAAACAATAATCTGCCAAAGTTGTAGTTGCTTCAACATGTTGTGGCAAGTTTTTTAATAAATGATATTCCAGAATGCTTAGTACCAGGTCTGATTGGAATCTTAAGGCAATAATTTAAAAAATATTCGTGTGAAGCTGTATTTGAGTTTAAGCTTTGTGTAATATATGGTGATTTTTTTCCGAATTCATGTTCTAAGTAGACATCAAACTCTCATGACTAAACCTATATTCCTGTAATTTACATTGTAATATGCATGATCTGAAAGGGTAAGCAGGTCATTCCTAATTCCAGTAATTGCTTTGTATTTTCATGTATCATCGGCATGCAGTTATTCCAACCAGGCAGTAATTGAACCAGTCTCTGAATTGGAAAGGAGATGACATTTTGTCTGACGTCATGGAGAATTCCTGTAAATATAACTGAGGTGCTTTTTTGTGAAACAAGAGTCATTCGTAGGCTTGGAGTACCTGTTTATTTAATAAATTAGAACTTCATTTACCTTCAGGGATGGTAGGAGCATCAGCATGGCTTTGGATGCGACATTCTTCCTGAGACTTTAGATGTAACTGTTGTGGTCAGTGATCTCCAGCTTTTTATTTAGTGTTGCAATTTGAGAAAATCTTTGTATAAGACAGAAGAGGTTTCTAAAAGCTATACTATTTTAAAAAGGTTTTAGAAGTGACTTGTTTAATTCCATGTTTGATCAAGTACAACACGATAGTAAAATCCAGTGAAACTGGAACTGCTGTGAAACTTTTATTTCTGCATGAAGACTCCTTTTTTTTTCATCTGTCTGTCCCAGGTGGCAAAGCTGGGAGCTGTTTCTTCTGGGCTGTCATTTCTGTGTGTTACTGTATATGCAGCAGCAGAAAATGAATCAAAAGGTCAGCTGGTGAAGCCAAATCAGGTAAAAGTCTTTCTGTTTGTCAGTCTTTAAAGTAGTACTAGAAGAATCTGCAAAATACCATCTCTTTCCATGGAATTATATTACCCAGTAAAATACATAGCTAAGTAATAGGTGATAATAAAAATTACCTCCTAAATAACCAACCACTATAGCACAAATAAAACACAAAGTGTTCCAACAGTAAGTAAAGTTCTATTTCATTTTCATTATTATATTTCCAGACTGACGCCAGAAAAGGTAAGAGCATAATGCTTACTGACAGTAGTCTTTTTCTGTTGTACAGTTTCTAGTAATGCATGCATGCATCTTCCAACTATCGCTTGTGCTTTTTCTGAATAACAGATATTTTTATCATACTTAGTAGTTCTACTTCTTAGAATCTGTAGAGTACTTTCAGTTTTCATTTCTCAAGAGTTAACCTGTAGTCACATTTGTATAAAGTGAGTTTGTAAATACAAAGGAGCATAATTTGATGTAGAGGCTTTGTTTGCTGTAAAGGGAACACTGAGGATTTGCAGTCTTCAAAATCACTGTTCAGTGCAAGTACTGAGCAATAATCACAATACCAAACTATCTCCCTGCAGTACAGTTACGCGTTTCTTTACAGCTTCCAATTTACCGTCCACCACGTCTGAAATCGAAGTACATTGAAGAACAGCCCGGTCACTTGCAGAAGCAATTTTCTTCAGTAAGACAGACAACCAGCCACTATATTGGATGGTGCAGGGTAAGAAATGACCACATCCAAAGTTTCCTGCAATTGCTGACAGCACTAGACTAAAACATTGAAAAAACCAGAATACTTCACCCTCGAGTTTTTTTGCTGTTCTTTGTATTAACTATACAACCTAGCATTTGAGATGCAAAAATGAGCCCTTCTATAATTTTTCTCTACTGTGCTTGTAACAAAGAACGTGTGCGTTCTCCCTGTTTTCCAAATCAAAAGGCAGCGAGATAAATAGCTCCCCTTCAGTCAGTGCTAAACTGGATCTAGGCCGACCAGAACGTCAGGTTCAGAAATATCTCTTGGTTACTCAGTTAAATTCTTGCTAGCAGAACGTGACAGGAGTCTGACATTCCGGGTACAGTCCACGAAGAGAGAGACGCTTCCAAAGTGTGGGTTGAAAGACCTGATTTAGGAATGGCAACCTGAGTGCATCCAGCGTAACTGTTAAAGCGGGCTGTTACTAACTGGTCATCAAAAATACCTCACAACTCTGTTATTGAATGTTCTAGGCATAGAAGAAAATGTGATACCTGTCATTCACCAGCAGTTAGGAGAGTGGTGACAACTTTACCCTGGTTGTCCTTAGTGTGAGATTTTATGCTTGTGTTTTTCTCTAACAAACAAAGTAGACCCTACTATTTGAAAAAGGCAAAGAAATCAAAATGTCCTCCTGTATTTTCTGTAAATTTTGATTCCGTTGGTCTGTGAAAATTTTGTCAGTCACTGCATAACTGAAATACTTTAGTTCTAGATCTGTGTCAAACTTTTTCCATTTAATCAGGTCAGTGTTTCTGAGGCTGACTAGCAGTGACCTCTGGTGGTACAAATTCTGTGTTGCTGCCAACAAATTATTTCGGTGAAATAACTCAAGGCGATGTTCGTTTTCATTAATCTCCTAAAGAATGTGTATTTACTCAATTTGTTTAGCAATCTGAGGACAACGATAGTAATAATTGGCAAGTAGAAGCATGTTTTTCTGGTTTAAGAAAAACTTGTAATTAAATAAACTTACTAATTTGAAGTGAGTAAAGCAAACTACGTGAGCACGCGTCTTAGACCTAATCAGTGTTGCTCATCTTTGGTGGAACTGAGCACCGTTTTTACAGACTAAAAGACAAAGTCAGTTTTACTGGGTAAGTCTCTAGGGAAGAGGAGACTGTATTTTATAATTGAATTTTCATATGTTACACAGTTGGCATCTGGATGTTTTGTTGCACTGCAGTTTTGGTCCTGAGATGTCAATTTTGAATGTCACACTGCTATATTAAAGAGATCTTTTAAAATTAAATATGGATGGAATTTCTAAAAATATAAATATGGTAGTCAAAAAGGGGATAGATCTCAGCACAGCCTTTGTAGAAGTTCACTGATACGGCTTGTTTTTTTGGTAGTATTTCTTGCACTGTGCTGCATATGTATCATATGTACCAGCTGAGTCGTTTTGTACTCAAAACATGTACTTTTGGAAAGATTTTACATATATTTTGCTTTATTTTTTCTTTGTAGAATGCTTTTGTCTTTGTTAAAAATGGAATAATGGATTCAATTCAGTTTGGAAAAGGTAGGCAAGTTGGATATTTCTGAAATGAGCATTTTCTGTTTCTACTTGCGACTCAGAAGATGTTAGAACAGCAAATTCTAGTTACAGGGGAAGAGAGGGGAAGGGTGGAAGGAGATTGCACAGGCATACTTTCTGCAAATGTGTGTGGGGGGAAAAACTAGCACCAGTGTTAATCCACAACGGAGTTCATTTATTTTCTCAAATGAGAGAAATGACTAATTAAATAGTATTACTCATCCCTTTGATTTCAACTTTGTTCTTCAAATCACAGAATCATTGAAGTTGGAATCTCTAGAGATCCACAGATCTCTCTGTGGAGGCACCTCTCGAGATTGCCCAGTCCAGCCACCTGCTCAGAGCAGGGCCACAGCAGGTTTCTTACCTCTGTCCAGGTCAGGTCTTGAACATCTGCACAGATGGAAATTTCATAACCTGTCTTAATTATAAAAACAGCTTCTGAAGTGTGGCACAAGTTAACAAGCAGTATTTGCATTCACGTTCAGTATCAGGAACTATAGATAACAGCTGTTTTCTTTAAAAATAGTGTATTGGGAGATTCCAAAATATGTGTTGTCTCATTTAATCTATAGTAAAATCAAAACTTAAAGCTAGGCTTTTCTTTTATTAAGGACTAACGTTTTGTAAAACACAAAAATGTATCTAAAGAGAATAGTTTGCTGCTGTGTTTTGAGGACTGCAGTTCTGGTTCTAGCACGGACTGCAGACTGTGCACCTGGAAGATAAGGCATCTTCATTCATTAACAAAAAATTCAGTCTTGGGCTGTTTCCAGTTTTGGGTATTAATATTTTTACTTCCATCTTTAATTTTTAAGTGGGAAATAGAATAAAAGGATTAATACTGAATTGCTGTGCTTCTTTTTTTTTCTTCCCTCTTTTATTTAATTCAAAGATGCATATGTTTACCTGAAGAATCCACCACGAGAATTTCTTCCCAAAGTTGGTGTAATTACAGTATCAGGCTTAGCTGGCATAGTGCTGGCAAGAAAAGGTAGGGGTTTTGTGCTTATTTTCATCATTGGTGTGTTGAATATGTAACATGTAGTAATTTTAATGGTCAAAAGACTTCTGAAACAGGCAAAAACCTATGTAACTTGTATTAAGAAAAATCCTTCCTGATAAATTGAAGTGACATTATTAAATACTTCTTTCAGAAGCTGGCTAAGACCTAATAGGCAGAGCAGGATTATATAGTCATTTTTAATGGTGAAATCAGCAGAAATACAAAGTAGGATGTTGTGTTGAGTTTGTTCATTATTGGTTTGCAAAATCAATGTGTGCATGGGAGGAAACTGGAGACAAATTAACAGGTAAGGTGACTGAATATAGTGAAAACTAAGGGAATTTAGAGGGAAAATGCTAAAGAATGTTTGCATTTGGCTAACAGGTACAAGACAATATACACTGGAAGGCATGGTTTTGGCAGCTTTGAAGCCAAAAGGGTAATTTAATAGATACCTCTCCTTTCAAGATAGATATTAGATGAATAATAATTAACCTGCCAGAAAATGCTGTTCAGAAAATATTAATCTGTAGTACCTGAGTGTGTCTATCTGAGTATTTTAGAAGGAAAATGCATTAATCAAAATACTGGCAGATTAGTAAAAACATTCTTCTTGTATCCATGTTACTTTTTGGTGAACGGATTTTAAAAAAAAAATTAAAAATACTCAGACTTGATAACCTGTCAACTGGGCTTCTTGTCCACAAACAGGAACCTGAGCCTGGCCCAGCCCTTCTCACATTTGAAGGAGGCGGCACAGATGCTCCAAACGCTGCCATCTGTGTCCTCAAGAGAGTGCGCATGGAGCTGGTGGTGATCCAGAGCAGCTCCTGAACGGCACTGGCGTTCTTGTCATTTTCACAATGTTGGAAAATGTACTTTGGGATTATTTCTCACTTAAGAAACCAGTGTTCAGAATATTGGTATCTCCTCCAAATGTGACTATACTGAGCTATAGTCACACCCTGTGTTCTCTCCAGTGTGTTGTAAACAATGGTTGGGGGTTAAACAGTTTTGTTTAACTGATACAACTACTTAGCTTTACATTTTATTAGTATCTAATTATTTGAAATATTTGCCTTTATACAGGTTCTAGATTTAAGAAAATTGCTTATCCATTGGGACTTACTACTTTAGGAATTTCTGTCTGCTACCCAGCTCAGTCAGTGGTAGTTGCTAAAGTAAGTTTGCTTGTATTTTAATATTGAATTAACAATGAATTGAGTCATGGCATTCCCATTTCACTTGAATTAAGTGTCATGGGACAAGGTGTCAGTATTCGCATGCATCTTCATTAAAACTTACAATGCATCACAGGTGTTAAATTGCATGACTATAAAAAAGTTAATAACATAAATAAATCTTAAAATGCAGCCTCTCAGTTTTTAATTCTCACTTCTCAAATAAATGAAGATTATTTTATGATGCTGAAATAAAAGTAAATAAAAAATAAAGCCTTACCGAACTTGAAATATGCACTAGGTCTTGAAAAGTAGATGATTAAAATGTCTTAGTATGGGATCAAGCGTGTTTTTATGTAAATAAGATGAGTGGTCTGTGTATCTTAGTAATTTTAAAGCTGTTAAATTAAATTTTTCTGAAAAAATAGGTAACAGGGAAGAAGTTCCTTTCTGCAAGCCATCAAACCTATGAAGCTGTGCGATCGCTATGGGCAAAAAAGGAAGATGTCAGCAAGGTAGGCTTTCTGAAGTAATGACTGTAACTCATAAATGCAAAGGGAGAAAAAAGTAAATAAGAAGGTCATATCTGAAAATAATTTCATAAAAGATGCTTTCAGACTTGGAAGCTTTATTTGCAGTAATGTATTGAACGTATAGCCGTGTGCATTTTTTTAATTAATGTTTGGTTCACAGCTGCAGCAAGAGTCAAAATCGGTTATGCAAGAAGATAAGAGAAAGAAAGAAGTTTCTAGTACAAGACCTGAGTCTGCTATTGAGTCAAGATCATTTAACAGAACAGAGCCTTCTCCAGTAGAGTCTTGGAGTGATAAAGATCCAGTGCCTTCATCAGGTGAATTCAACAGTTCAAGTGTAATCTCAGGGCAACTTGCAAATCCAATTATTTGACTTAATTTTGTTGTTACCCTTGCTTTAAAATGGAGCAGGCTGTCATAGCATATTATTCTTGAGAATATATTGTACACACTGTCACTTCAGAGCCGCGGGAAGGTGATAATTTTCTCATTGTGGACACTGTCACAATATCAGAATGTTTTCTTTCATTCCATGTGGCGTGTACCACATCCCATATTGTTAGCAATGAGATGATACCATCAAGTACTTCTATTAATTTAATTTAATTAAATTCTTCTAATTTAATTTATTTTTCTGTTGTCGGAATACTGTAAGTGTAATTTAAAGGGCTACTGCTGGATTTTTGTGTAAACCGCTTGTTTAAGTTACTGTTCATTTCTCTGTATGGATTCTGTGTCTTTAGATATTGGCAAAAGAGGAATGTGTAATGGACAAATTTAATTTTATTTTGCTAGGTTTTTGCAGTGGTATTCTTTGTGCAGCTTTAGTGGTTGAGATAATTGACTAGATGATGTAACAGCGTACTTAACGTACAAATTTTGATAGGCAAATTGCTAAGAGAAATAGGTGGAATTACCTGTTAAAGGAGAACTAAATTTGTTTTAAGATATTGTTACCTTTTGTACGGGCAACTCCTGAATTTAGGTCGAGAGAGGTTCTCCTCCCCCTCTACTCTGCCCTGGTGAGACCGCATCTGGAATATTGCGTCCAGTTCTGGGCCCCTCAGTTCAAGAAGGACAGGGAACTGCTGGAGAGAGTCCAGCGTAGGGCTACAAAGATGATGGAGGGAGTGGAGCATCTCCCTTCTGAGGAGCGGCTGAGGGAGCTGGGGCTCTTTAGTTTGCAGAAGAGGAGACTGAGGGGAGACCTCATTCATGTTTATAAATATTTAAAGGGTGAGTGTCACGAGGATGGAGCCAGGCTCTTCTCGGTGACAAACAATGATAGGACAAGGGGTAATGGACACAAGCTGGAACACAGGAGGTTCCACTTCAATTGGAGAAGAAACTTCTTCTCAGTGAGGGTGACAGAGCACTGGCCCAGGCTGCCCAGAGAGGTTGTGGAGTCTCCTTCTCTGCAGACATTCAAAACCCACCTGGACGCCTTCCTGTGTAACCTCATCTGGGTGTTCCTGCTCCGGCAGGGGGATTGGACTGGATGAGCTTTTGAGGTCCCTTCCAATCCCTAACGTTCTGTCATTCTGTGATTCTGTAATTTTACTCATCACTTAAACTTGCTTACTACTTCTGTGTTCTTTACCAGAACATTTTTTTTTCCTGGAAAGCAGGCAGAACATATTTGGATAGGGTTTTTAAATTTTTTCCCCTCTATTTTCAGTATAATACAGATTCATGTCTTTGCACCTGTATCTTTAGTGATTTGGTTTGTGGAATGCTTTGATCTTTTACATTTGCTTCAGGCCAGATTTTCTTTAATGGTACAAGATGCCTTCTGTCTTTGCTTTCATGAATGGAATTAGATCATGTCCCTGATACAGCCAAAAATGTCCATGCTCTAAATTAATCTGTGTTGTCAGAGATGTTTATTTTCAGTAGTCCAAAATGGGCAAAGCTTTCAGGAGAACATAGCACCCTTTGAATGCTGTATGCTAATAATTACAACACGCCTTCATCATCTTGTATCACTTACAGAGTTTTAACTAGAACATACACATTAAAATATTTTGTGTTTGGTAATATGGTAATTCTCAAAATGTGTCAATAAGCTCTTTTTTTCTACTACTGGTCAAATATATATATTTTTTTAATTCAATTTCTTTAATATCTCTAACAGGAACAGCAAAGACACCGAAGTTTAAGCCTGATCCAAAACTTATGGACCATGGTCAGTCCAGCCCAGAAGATGTGGATATGTACAGTACTAGAAGCTAAGACAAATCTGCTTACAAATCATTGCAAAGTATTACTGATAAGGGAGGGAAGAAGGGAAGGAATAATCTTTACAATACATACTCTGTGAGGTATAATTTAATCATGTATTTTCTTATATCCCAGTTATTGACTTACATGATTCTGCTTAGTGAATATTTTGTTTCTCACTCTTTAAAGCAGTGAGAATTCACTCATCATCAGTGTCATTAGTAAGGCACTGAGAAAATGAGATCTGTCAGTGTCTTCTCACAATGAGGTTTCTCTGTGCCAAGCTTGTTAATAAATGTCACTTCACAAAGGATGTTTGAAAATGTAAACGTATCTCCATACTGCGGCTCAGATGTTCATTGATCTGAAAGAAGAATGTGATGAATGGGGTTTGCAGAGGCTTCTTTGTCTTTTTTCTTTCAGCTCTGGAATGAAGTGCTACTTCTTTTTGGTCTGAGTACCATAAAGTCAGTTGTTATATGAATGGCATTATTTTTAATGCTTGTATAAAAGAGTCACTTTTTTTTTTCATTGCAAAGTCATTTGTTGTTTGCCTCTTGCACACAGGTGAATGGAAACAACTACTTGCACTGCAAGCATCATGCGTCTTTAAATGTCATTTAAGTTGGGAAAACACACAGCACTAATCTTTAAAACATCCTTCATAGACTATGTGTTAGTTTTCACCTACTTCTGATACTTTGAAAAACTGCATGCAAATTGCTTAATCCATGAAACTGATCCTTTGAGTTTATACAGAATGCATCACCAGTGTTTAGGAAGTTGGAAACCTGTAGTTTCAAGGTTTAAATATTAAAAACACAGAAGTAATAGGCAGCCAACTTTTTCTTCCCAGAAGCTTGTATACAGTACCCATTGATCCTGGTAGGATTTCTGTGAAATTCTGTCTGTTTCCATAAGAATGATTTTATAAATTGATTAAGTCTCCTAAGATGAACCTTTCAAACGCTGCTTTTATCATTGTATATATCACTCTACTTCTGTTCATCCTCCATTTCTCTTCAAAACGCTCTTATAAGGACAGGAATAGATCTGGTGATCATCCTTGAACAAAATGCAATTTATTATCAGTATACAATGATAATCAAGCCTGCTGCCTAGAGGTAATTCCCTCTGTATGTACTGTGGCAATTCACTAATATATAACCTGCGAAAGGAGACTGTGCTGGTTGTTTTCCTTTGATCTGCTGAATTCTGTTATCTTCCAATTACTGAAAATACATGCTTAGTGGTAAATTTGAGGGGTGGAAGCAAGAACAAACCATACAAACAGATACTCTGGAAGACTTGAACCTGAAAAGAAATGCTGCTGCATGTGAATGTGTTCTCAGCACTGCAGTATGAAGGGATATTTGCTCCTGTTCTCCCTAAGATGAGATTTCACAACATGATTCCTTCTCCTGAGGCTGCTAATGTGAAGGCAAAGGAGTAGTGCAGTACAGGCAAGCACTATTCCTAGTGTCACCTGGGGCTAGCAGAAGTTTTGAGGAGATACTGGGCAATGGAATGGACACAAGTGAGGCTTTAATGATGGTTCAGAAACAGATTAAGTCTTGGTATTTTGGAATACAAATTTCAGGCAAAGTGTTGGACTTTGTTATATAGAGTCCAAAGGAATGTGAAGTCAGTCAATGTGAAGTTAAAGAAGTAGTATTCTATCTGTTAAAGTAGCTTGGAACAGCTGAGTTAGAATGTAATGTGTTTTGTTTCTTTAATCATCTCTTAAGGCCCAGGAAACTGCCAGAATTCAGGCAGCAGTCAGAGGATATTAAATCAATCTTCACAGAGCTCCTGGACAAGACACATTTAATGTTCCATCACAGAGAGAGGAGTAGAAAAATTAGATGGCTGAGCTTCATATAGCATTTCCAAGGAAACAGATGAAGTTGTAAGGCAGGAAGTGAAAATGGTGAAGAAGTTATAATTTTCAAGTGCAACACTTGATGGCAGAAATCGTATTTGCCTCCAGAGCTGGCCCTTTGATCAGATTCTGGATAAAAAACATAAATGAAAATCCATCTGCTCTACTCCTAGATGCTATTTAAGTTCTAACTTACATCCTTTAAGTGATGCTACCACAAGAAGTCAACAAGAAAGGTAAGATGGTGCAGGTTTGCGTAGAGTTTGTGATGATGTTTTCCAGTACACAGTGGGAAACTAGGCTCAGGAATGAGTCTTGTGGGAGCAGGGAGAGAAGGTGCCTTGGATAGCTGTTAAGGAAAGAGCATGTCTGCCCTTTCCAGGCAAGAGTAGCTCTTAAAAGTCTGCCCTGTAGCTGCAGTGCCAAAAGCTGTTCTGGTCCTTTCCATACTTGAAGGGCATTACCACTCAAATATCATGAAACAAATGAAAGTGGTCTGCAAAAGGTCCAATGGACTCCTTGGTGGTTTGGCAGTCAAGAGTTAAATGGTTGATGCAAGCAGTTTGTATTACAGCCCCTGATTTTACAAGAAGTTAATGTTTGAAACAAGTCACATTGGTGACTGCTTCCTGTTCCGCAGCCAAAGAAAATGGGACAAAAACAGTATGAACAGTTTTGTATCCTGTCTGTGTTCTCTGCTTTCAAAAAGAACACAATCCATCTCTCAGGTGGTATTTCTGTCCTGAAGCATAGGTTTATGAGTAGTGGGAAGGAACTTATTAGTACAACATGGAATAACAGTTACTTGCTAACATAACCTGTTAGAGTGAGCTGTCATCTTGTCCACGTGAGATATGTGACGAGAGAAATTTCTAGAGGTACCAAAGAAGATGCAGGTTATTACAGAGAAGTTTGGAGTGTGCTGACTGAAATAAAGGCAGCCCAAACCAGTTTACTTACCTGCTCTTGTACAAATACTGCAGTGGTGACTCTGAATCTTGATTACTCACCTGCCAGTTTGTGAAGTGTTTGTCACATCTAAAAAGGTGCCGACGTTCTTCAGCTCGGACATCTGAACCTCCAGGTTTTATGTAGTGGTCTGCAGATGGCTTGTTCCAGATAACTACAAGGAACTGTAGCCACATCTCTGTTAATAATTTATAGTTAATGTGCTATGCAATGGCTTTAAAAAAGCAAACTCAGATCTACATTATGCCATGCTTATGTGTCCTCATTTTAAATATACGTGCCTGGCTTGATCTCTAAGATGTCAGACCTGTTAAACAGTTCAAAGTTAACATAAGTACATGGGAAAAGTGGCATTGCAAGGTATGGTTTTATTAATAGATAGTGAAACACTGTGAAAGACCTCTCAAATGTGTCATTAATAGTCACTTAAACCTAAAGCTTGACCTGAAAGTTCAGCATAGTCTTTCATAATGCAATAATACAGTAACGTAATACAAGTAAGAATGTACACTGTCATTTTTATATGATATAAGTTATATTTTTTTGAAAATTAAATGTCTTAAAGAACTGGGTCACACAATGATTTTTATAACAGAAATATTTTTAATGCATGTTTTATTTATGATTGTTATATAGAGATTTGGAACTTGGTGATACTGATTTTTTATTTACGTAAAACCGATTGTGATAATTTATATTGCCATGTTGTTGTGAAGCACCTGAAAATAAAGGGTGATAAGATACTTTTTAAAAATTAGGCTTAACTTTTGTATGTTGTCTCACCTCTAGGGCAAATTATAAATTCCTTTTCTCTGAAGTACTTTTTAAACGTTAGTTCATAAGCATGACTAAGTCATACCTGTTTCACTAATGGGGGACAAAACTTCACTCCTGAAGTACTGAAACATCCGTTTCTGGAAGAAACCACCAGAGTAACATGCAGGACATATTCATGCTCGGCATTTAGTTGTTTATGCATCTTAAATGTTGAGAAATGCTTCCATTTTGTCTTCTTGGTTATTTCTTCTAAGGAATGCTGTAGGTCAGAACTTGGGAAAGAGGCGGCTTTTGCCCATACTGGAGGAATGACACACGTTGTTAAAAGAACAGGGCAGATAGCAAGTGTATTTACTGCAGTATGGCTCTGTGAAAATCTGCCTGGTAAAGTATTTGCCAGTCCAAGGGTTGTAAATAATGCAGTACATGGAGTAACCCCCACTGTAACTACGTACAAGAAGAAAAATTGTGTGAATAAGCAATGTGTTTATTTTAATGGCAATTATCACTATGATTCCTGAATAACTTAGGAAATATTGTAAACATTTTTTTTAATGCATCAGTGTAGTTAACTTGTGAAATTTCGGAGTGTTTCTGAATAACATTAAAATACAGAAGAAGTATTTTAAATCTAAAAGGAAAGTGGGGCTCTACAAAGCCTTTTTTAAAAGGAACGTTAGTGTGCACTAGGTTGTGTGTAGTTTTTATTTTAAATTGCAGAGCTTCTAAGATGTAAAGCTCAGATATGGTGCTGATATCAAGCTACAGTCAAGAAAGACTGCAATCGAAACCATGCTAGAAGTTATTATTTATGTGACCACAGTATTGATGCACTCTTCTTGCTGACCACAGCAGGTGTACAAACCAAACCAAAATGCTAGGGAGAAGGAAATCTAAAGGTTGGAAAATCTTCTTGTGACAATAAAAGAAACGGGTATGCTGTGAAAACTGCAGCATATATATATCTATATATCTATATATCCCTGTATATGAATGTATATTCATTTAGGTATAAAAATATTTATTTATTTACAAATATGTTTACAAATGTATTTGTAAAGTACTGATATCTTGGAAATGCAGTGGTGATAGAAATGAGGCATGAGCCTCTCTTCACCAGGAGATGGTGCTGTTGAAGTAATTCTGAATTTCATTCAACTGATGCTCATTTTCGAGGTGTGAATCAGACCAAATCCTGCACACTTTGTTAGGGAAGAAAACCTACTGTAAGAGGAACTGCTTTAGGCTCTAAACCTTCTTCCATGTAACCAGCACATTATCATTATAGTTCAATTCTTCACTGGGATATAAGTGTAGTTATAATTTCTTACTGCCTGCTGTGCTCTGACAGAGATGGAATATCTGACCTAACAGTGCAGAAATGGAGTTGGGGAAGCCCCACGCATTTTGCATTTAGACCCTTTGCAGTCTCCTGACCCTACTGGCTGAATTAGAGTTGCCTTAGGCTTTCTAGTTCAGAGTTTGTTTACAGCACTGGCTGCTGCTTTTTTCTTGATAGTCGTTCAAGGTTGCAGAGATCTGTCTGAAAATAAAAATTCGAACGTGTCCCTTGTGCACGCTTCTGTCTCTCAAGTGAGACCAACCAGAAAGCCATTGACACGAATACTGCCAGTCCTGGTTGAATTTAGGACATTCCTGAATACACCAGGGCACCGGTGCTGCTCCCCACAATGGCTGGGATTCATCCTGGCAAAACAGGAGCATTGTAACCAAAGTTAAGCCTTCACAGATCAATGAAAAAATTTCCTTGGTTTTCAAGTCTTCAGTGTTTGGGGCATCCAGGGTACATACTGCCAAAATTCCCTCTCCATACTAATCTGTCAGGCTACTGCACACTCCAGAGTCTACTTGAAATTATCATCATCATTGTGAATTTAAGCGTATTTTGTTCTTTTTTTGGCAGTTGAGCATGCTAAGATCCATGCCCTCAATGTTGTCCCTCTACCTTCTTGTCTTTCAGCTTGAAATTGAAAAAGAACTTGGAAGCATTTATTCTGATTTTGTCCTAAACTGCCACATAATTTTATTCTAAATATCTGTTAATATAAAAATAATTCCCTTTTTGGATATTTTTCCTATACTTTTGCTTTAATTGTATTTGTGAGGCACACAAAGGCACTGTCTGTGTTTGAAGATCCTTCATTCCAATGTGATTTCCAAATTTCAGTAACACGATTTTATTTTGTTTTCTTGGCTAGGATGTTAGACAGAGACCTAACATACTGAAAAGCTGTGGCTCTGTGTGGGATGTGTGTAGCCTCTTTTAGGTAGCTTAGGAAAACGTTTTGATATTGATATTTGACATTCCTCCATAATGTTCTTGAAAATATTGTTTTGTACAATCTACTGAATTCCAGAGGGAAAAAATACTCTACAGTGTTGTCAGACCCTTACATAAATATTCTTCTTCCCTGTCCTTTTGCTCCTTCCAAGAATGGATGTTTTAAAGATGAGCAGGAATCTTCACTAAAGACACGAGTATCATCTCTTTCTCCTTCTAGACGGGCCTGTGTGATTTTTTTTTGTAGGTTCTCATCATCATTTCATCAAAGATCGACCAGATTTCAACAAATGCCCCAGCTGGACTCCGTGAGGTTGCTGGTTCCTCTGCTCTCCCAGTTACAGAGTGCTGTGCTTGGAATGACATTATTTGTATTACTCTACATTGCTAATTTTGCAGAAGTATGAGTTGGTGTTGAGAGGCCAGAGTACTTGGCTAAGCTGGTGGTTGCCAGTGATAACTGTAATTTTTAAGAACAACTTGATCTAAAGTTTTGTCTCAGTACTCTTAAGCTGTTTTAACTCTCACCAGTGTCCTGGCCCAGTTCTGCAAACTTTGCAAATCAAGCAAGCTTTCAGGTCCCCATCTGTCATGGTTTACACACTTGCTCCATCACCTGATGCCTCCTCCCCACGCGGGGAGGGGGGCCGGGAAAAGGAAAGGAGATTCGTGGTTGACATTTAGTAAAACATATTTAGACCAGACAGTGTTGTGTTTGCAGCAGGCGGAGGGGATTCCTGCCCCCCTCTGCAGGCCGTGACCCTCAGACGGAGCACGTCCCTCAGGCTGCCCCACAGACAAGTGGGCCCCCCGGTTCTTTGCCCACAGCATAACTGGCGCTCTGGGTTCTCCTTTGCCCGAGCATTGTTCGTTCCCAGACGGCAAACCCCAGCGGCTACAATGCCACTGCTAGAAACTATGAACCGATCTTAGCGTTTGCCGATGCCCGCCCCCCTCCGGTACTCGCTGAGGCGGGCGGCGCGGCGCGGCGGACGGCTTTTAGCGAGGGAACTCGCGCGGCCGGAAGCGGCGGGTTTGAGCGTGGGGCATATCCGGCGCCCGCCCGGCTGCTCGTGTGCCTCGGCTCCCCATGGCCGCCTCTGTGGTGAGTACGATCGCGGCGGGGGGG
>NW_010174739.1:819-21402 GCF_000695765.1 Mesitornis unicolor | reverse complement strand
CGGTCAGCCCCCAACCGAGCCAAGCGGAGCATGGAAGGGGGGCTGGAGAAAACCCGGAGCGCTGCCGGCTGCCCCCCGCCACAGAAGCTCACCTGGGAGCAGAGGGACACCGCCCCCCCCGCCTCCCGGTCTCCGCTGTTAATTTGGGCTGTGCAAACCGAGGCACAAAAATGAGGCCCAGACGGAGATGTTCGAGCGCACCAAGAGTTGGGGAAAGGGGAGAGCTCGGCACCAAGCGCTATATCTGAAAAAAAAAAAAAAACATTATTTTATGTTACCTCCGTGGTTGTGTTCGGAAAGGGACTGCCATCCCAGCCGGCGCTGTACAAGGCAGTGCAAACACCTCGCAGTTTGGGCTGCAGCCCTGGCGGAATCTCGTATCATTCTGGCCTTTCATGTCCCACTAAACCAGTTGTACTTCGGGACAATAAAGCTTTAAGACCTAACATAAAGGCGATTATTAGTCATTAATATCCCGACTCGTTTAGGTACTATGCTCCAAATGGTCTCTAATGATTTGCGATCAATCAAGCTGATGGTCTTGGTAGAAATGATGTTCCATTTTCAGCTAGAAAAGGAAAAGGATACTTTCAGAGGGTAGATGTCTTTAACCTGGAAATCGTATCTGTCAAAAATACACAAGGGGGGGGAGGGGAAAGAAACCAAAACTATTAAAATAGTGAATCCACAAAACCAGAAGGAGATTCAAGTGATGATTTTATGGATTCTTATAACTTAAAAGACCCCACCTAACTGGAGTTTAACACCAAGACTGGTGTTTCAGATGCTACTCTGCTTAAGCTACTAAAACAGCAGGAAAGAGCATCAGACTTGAAAACCAGCATTTCGCTTTGCCAGTTCTGGAGGCCTCGGCACACCTTTCCCCTGCCACCCGCGCTATCAGCCGCTCCTTTGAGGAGATCCAGACTCTCTCATCCTCTGTCTGTGGTACAGAGGTAGCCCTCAACCAGATCTCCAAAGCAATTCGCAGAGCGCTTACTGAATTTTGACGAGTGATTTGTGAATTCTCAGCTGGCAAAAATTAAAACCAGAATTTTCCCTGGCTGGATGCTTTCCAGCAGCCAGACACTGGAATTTGGTCCTTCTACTTGGGAAAACAAGCCTTTTCTTGAAATTACAAGAGTCAGCATTTAAAAAAATAATAAAATCCTTAAATAAAAGGAAAAGCTTCTTTTTTTGGGGGGGTGGAGGCATGAGTGGAGTGGTATCTGTCTGGTGTGCTTCAGACTACTCAAAAGCCAGACAATCTACACATTTTTCAATTGAGAGGTTTTTTTGCATGCCAGATCCACCAAATTTCAGGGCCACATTTTGTCCTTCTCTACACTGGATTTGTAAAATGGCAGGATCTGGCCTTGCGTAATTCCGCTGTGGATGCACCCAGCTGAGCAGTGCCTGCCTTCTGGAGCTCAAAGTCCGTGGCAAGTTTACAGTCCCTGTGGCTGGGTGTATGCACGCTATCACCAGCACCATAGGCATAACCACAAACATTTGCTAAATAAGCAGCTGGGCTCCAGTCCGATATCCCCAGCCCTGATCTTGCCATGTTATACTCAGCAGCTAAAGGCCTGAACCTGTATTCTGAGTTTGAACGCTTCTGACTGTTAGGTTGCTCCAATTTTACACTAGCATAAGAGAAAACTCAACGCCCCTTCTGTTTCCTACTGTAATTCCCTGGGGCTTTTCTTGGCAGGAGTTTAGTTCCTCTGAATGCAACTCGTACAACCTGCATCCACGCTCAGGAGCACTCTGAACCGAGCATAGGTCACGATATTAATCTGTACGAGCAGAGCTCCTTCCTACACTTCACGCACAGCAGAGACTCCATCATGACGGGACGAGGTTAGGCTACGCGAGGCAAATAATCCCACCACCAAACGCTTCTCACGTTGCCTCCAGCCTGATTTAATTAGACCTTTCTGGCCAAGAAACTCTGCAGCTCCAGAGCAAGCTGACCAGAAGGTGTCTGCGAGGCCTGAATGCCGTTTGCCCAAACATGTTGGTAAGCACAGAGAAACAGCCTGCAACCGAGCCACTAAACGCAGGACAAGGCAGTGTGTCATCAGAGGCTCCCAGAGCCTCAGGAGTGGGGGTAAAAGTGTGTGTCTTGCAAAGAGGAGCCACCCAAAACACATCCCATTTTCGAACGGTGCACACAAGGGCATCCCAAGCAGCAGTAGCACAGATGTAATCGTGCAGTCATAGCCTTGACACAGGCCCTCGGACTGCTCACATATGAAGACGACAGGCTGATAGAGAAGGAAGTGAACTGCATTTTTCTGCAGTGGTACTGACCTGAAGTGGGCCACAGGCATAGTCTAAGCGCAGCCTTGTCTTTGAGCAAGGATGGTCAAAGCTTGCCTGATTGAGGCCAGGTCTCTTGCAGATCATTCAAAAACCCTCCTGTGTTAACGATAAATAAATGAACAAACAGAAGTCAAAGACCGGAAACATTGGGAGGGGGGGAAAGCAGACACCAGACTCCACAGGACAATACATTAGAAATACTGTGAACTGCCAGGTAATCTCCGCCTATCAACATGTGTGCTAATTAGGAAAGAGCAGCAATGCTTGGTGTGCTGGAATGTCAGCATCCCTCACATTTTTCAAAATAAGAGGCAGTGAACTGCTTCCTATGTTTCTAATTGCATCCTTGGCCTTTTTGTTTCTAATTGCAGTACATGTTAATACTGTGAGATTTCATCAGGTAATTGTACAACACATCTTCATTTTCTCCCTCAGTGTTTTTGCTTCGCTGAGTACAGGGGCCAGCAGGCAAATACCTAATGCTGTCCCCAGAGCAGACAACTTTTTGCAAATAAAGACCCCATCAGCACTGATAACTTGGGAAAAGCTAAATAAAGGTCCCTTCCACCTATGGCCAAGGATGGTTGTTCCACTGCAGCAGCCAAGCAGCCTTGGTCTCCTGGGTAAGAAGCAAGCAGGCTACAAGCAAAGGCATGGTTAAACACTTCTAAAACCTTGTGCTGTCTTCATTCAGGCCAGCTCAGAGGTCAGTACCGACCTCTGGAGTGGAGCCCTTTTCATGTGAGGCTCAGCCACAAATAAAAGCAAGCCCCTCAAAAAATACTGGGGTGCTGCATTAGGGCACCTATACATTAGCAGGGAGGGAGCTGCACCTGTGAGCTGGGCTTCTTGAGATTTCACCTGCTTTTCCCCTTTTTTTGCTGGTGCAACTCTTTCTCTGTAACAAGGCTGCCACACACATCCCAAGGCACGGAGGAATCAGTTAAAACCAAAGGAAGGAATGCTCTTCCCTTCTCTCTCCAATTTTTGCTTTTTTTTCTCCTTCATTTTCTGTTTTACTTCATGTTTTTCTCCTTTAATGTTTTTTTTTGTGGCACTATGAGAAACACCGTTCCCCAGAATGCATAATATGCTTAATTATCATTCTCCCTTAGTTCTCTAGGAAAAAAGAAAAAAAAAAGAAAAAAACCTACAGGAGAAATCAGTTTAATTAATGAGTATGACCAAATGCAGCCTTAGCTCTAATGCAGTATCATATATTATATGTCCAGTTGGGCAGTTGATGTTACTTGGGTAAAATGAACAGAGATGCAGAAAAACCATGGAGCTCATGAATCAATATTCTGAGTGCAGCTCACTCCTTTTGTATAGTTATTCTAAGCCTTCCTACAGATTTCGATGCCAACGTCTGTTCCCAAATACCGCTTTTGGCTTCAGTAATGCAGGATTGGGCCCTTACAGTCTAGTAATAGAAAGCTGTTGCTTGGCAGTACCGAGGGTTGTGCCACATGGTAAATTCATTAAGTAATTAAGAAAAAAAAACCCGTAACTCAAAGATGGCACTCAAATAGTCATACCCGGTGAAAATCTCCAATGCGTGTCAAGGACAAGGGTGGCAAGGTTTCCTCTGAAAGTAAGAATTGGTGATTTAGATGCTTTTTGAAAGGGCTGCTCTTCACATATTAAATTATTAAGGAAATATTATGGAACAGGATTATCAGGAAAGAAAAAAATGCAGTGTGCATTAGCTGGCTTAGTCAGAGGAGGTTTTGCTGCATTCCTCATGCATGGAGATGACTCCCTCCTTCTGTAATTCCCTGTGCACTCCCAGTCCTCTGGAGACTGCTAGTGTGCATCATCCTCACTCCAGCTGAAACACTGTGTCCTCTGACAGAGGTTCAGACTGCCTACCATCGCTGTGTATCTTCTCACATCTTTTTGCCTTTTCCTAAACATCTGTGTTCTTTCCCAAATCCCATTCAGGCTGTATCACCGCAAAGATGTGCGTAGTTTTTGACCCAGGCCAGACTGTTCACACCGATGCCATCTGTATGGCACATGGGCTCCTCAAACAGTCTCCCCTTTCCACTCGAGACACGGTGGATTGTATTTTGCATTGAGCTGAATTTTAAAAAATTTTAGGCTGCTTTTCCTTCCCTTTCATTGCTCACTCTGCAATCTCTATCAAAAGCACAAGTCATTCTTTTCTGGAACACTTGGTTACTTTCTTGAAGAGAGGCTGCGCTGATGTCCTGATATTCATCTCCTACTGGGGCCAGTGGATTAGAAGAAAAAAAAAAAAGGCAGATTAAAACCAAAGGCTCTGTTTTACAATTGAGGAGGGAATACTTTTAATAACGAAAAAACACAGAAATGGTGGGGAAAAATAGAGATGGCCAGTCTTCAGGCCTAATTAACCACTGGTGTAAACAGATGTCACCACAATCAAGCAAGAAGACTTCAGCCACCCAGTAGTCTAGAGCACAAACCCAACATGAGCCTGAAAACCTTAACAACATGGGGCTGTCAAACACGTGAGCCGTGCACAGACTTTACTACAAAAGGCTGCCACCATCTCCCTTATGCCTATGGACTACCTGTTCCTGGTTCAGGGAAGAGCAGCTCTACCCCTCTGGCTTACTGTGTGCGCTGCATGTATTACAGCCCTTTTCTGAAGCAAAGCTACTCCAACTCTACGTGAAGCTGTATATTTCTGGAGCACAGATGCCCCCTCCGCCCCCCGCCCCCTTCCTAAACACACCTGAAACCTGAAAGAGGCCTGACTGCATAGACAAGATGGAGTATGTTTAGCACTGCTCAATCCTGCAGAAAGGCTGAAGGCCTGAGAGCCTGCTGAAATGCTGAAGGCCTGATAGACCAAACGTGGCCACCAGCGGGGTCACTAGAGACTTCCAGAAGTGGATGTGCCTGCTCAGATTTGTGGCATTAAAGCACTGTACAACAGTAGCAGTGTGTTTGAGGCTGGGAAGGCAAAACCAAAATGGTGTCATGGCTATGGTGTCGATGTAGGGTGTTATATACCATTGCAATATGTTATATAGCACTTCAAACTACGTCACTGGAATTTAATGTGTTCGCGCCCAGATGCATTACCAGGGGAAAACAAGCTATTTCAATCTTTATTTACATGAAAACATGAGCTAATACATTGACGTCCAAATGAATGCCCCCACCTCTAGCACTTCTGCTGGCTATAATACAACCTGTAGAGCATATTAAAGCTCCTACGCCATTTTGGGGGCTTGTGTATTTTGTTTAAAACTGCAGCTTCTTAGAGCCACTATATTCAAGCAATGCTGACCAAGACAGAGGCATTCTCAAGGTAACTGAAATTTGCAATGAAAAATCCTTCCTCTGACTGTCCCAAGTGCAAAATTCTTTGCAGACTATGTTTATCTGTACTCCTTTCAGACAGACAGAGGTTTCTGAGGATCTAATTTTAAGTAAACAGTGAGTGACCTACACACCTTCTTAAAAAAATAAAAGCAAACAAAACCAACACCAAAAAACACCAAACCCTAATAAAGCAGAAGTTGAATCTGCAGGGCCAAATTTAGAAGAGGAAAAAAAAATAGAGCTGGCAAAAACCTAGCACAAGAACATCAAATGTAGCATAAACTCCCACTGCCATTCTGTTCCACTACAAATAAATGAAGATCATATAGGATTGAACTCATTGACTCAATGCAGTGAATGCACAAGTCTTTCCATTTTAACCCTTCACAACATGTGTGATTTCTTGGATTATGTGCAAAGAAGGGGAAAAAAAAGAGTGAACCACTACATCAGATGCAGACTATGCCTGTTGTAATGATTCATTTTGCTTCTTTGCATTCCCTCGTGTTAGCACGGCTAAGAGTCAGTAAAAGCTCATAGTGAGTGTATCTGTAGGTAAGCAGACGCTAGGTGAAGTATGTATTTCTTAACTCTACCTAAAACCACCCCTGTAATGGACAGAAATGCATTTTAGCTTTCTGAAGAAAAAGGGTATTGCACAAACTAACTCATGTTCTCCTCTAATCTTTTTAATGCTCTCTCACTTTAAAGGAAGCTGTTCATTTATAGTGACCATTAGCCAAAGGCTAAAAGAGGTTTACACCTAATTAGTATTCCCAAGCAAAGATGAAACACTAAATCACTGCAAACCCACCCAGTATTAAGGAGGCACCACCAGGACAAGGAAAAAAAGCTGAGAATCGGACATTTATCATCATGGTCTGTCTTTCTCTTCCTTTCACACCTCTTATGCTCTCTTTCTTTTGCCCACTGTGGCTTTGGGGTGTTAATGTCCTTGAGATGTGGGAGTGGTCTGGGAGAGGGGGTAGGCAGCTCTCTTGTCTGGTCACCCCCATCTCACACAGCATGTGTCAGAATTTGCAGGGGAAGTGGGTGGGAAATTAAACAAAAAAAATATTAAAATAAGGATATGTTGTGGGCAGGATGACAGGAGCTAGGGAAGCAGATGCTGCTAGAGGCATACTGCTCCCTAAAGCCAGTAGTGGCTTTCTGAGACAGCCATAAGCAGCTCTCTCAAACAGTAATAATTCTCTCTTTTAAAAATTTGAGCCTTGGTGGGGGAGTAAAGCAGAGACATGATAGGAGTACAGAGGGGAACAAGCCAAGGGAAGGGAGTAGAGCCAAGAAACAAGAAGGAAGAGCTGCATCCCCATCGATGGTGCTGCAATTGAGTCGAGGGCATTCTCTGATTTAATCTCTGGACAGTGGCAGGTGAAGAAAATATCATGAGGAATATCACCGAGGCTCTCCCTACTCTCCCAACAGACTTTACCAGCATGAAGGGATGGGCAGAAGGCTCCCAAACTCCTCTCTTTCACAGAGAGATATACCTTCCTGCAGAGATCCAGCTTTACAAACCAGCTGTATCAGTTTTATCTGTAGAAGAAAAGATGTGTTGAGCTGTAACCCTCCACAACCTGCCCACAAGAGCACCCCGCAGCCAGGTACTTCACGGAAAGGCACTGGCCTGTTTGCAGTAGCTGGGCAGGAACAGGCACTCTCTGGGAGGCTCACAGCCAGGGGCACATCCCAAGGCAAGGGGCACGTCCATCTGCTACGCCTCATGACCCAGGGCATTTTCTAATCATCCACATCCAGGGGACATTCCTACTGTGATTCCTGCTAGGCACGAAAGTCAAAACAAGCCCCAATGACTCTGCTTGCCTACCTACACTTAGAGTAGCATTAACCTTCAGGTTATTTTTATTTTTTCCCCTACCCAACCTGGTCTTCTGCTAACTTCCCTCAGCTCAGCCCCTGCCATAAAAGCAAAAGAAGAAGTTAAACAGATGTCAAAGTGCCGATAATTTGACTCCAGGCACCTACACAAATAACTATTCCCATGCAGGTCAGCAGACAAAAAACTCTTTTTGCTGGCAATACTCTTCAAAGAAAACTCTCTCTCATCTGAGCAGCCAGGAAAGTGCAAGTGTCCACTCCTATTCTAGTTGTGGGGTTCATAAAAAGAGCTGCCCCCCAAGAACACCGGCGTGTTACTCTTACCAGCAAGAAGGGAAGCCTGACATTTGATGGGTTTGTTTTGGTTTTAAAACAACCTAAACCAAACCACCTCTTTTAGAGCAACATTATCTTCCATGAGATGTTCAGGTGAAAGACCTCAGACTCCCAACCTATTTTTGCTAGCTGTCATGGCTGATGTGGGCGAAATCATGAGAAGAAAATGCATTTGTTGTTTGGAATTTTTTTTTCTTTCATTTAGCAAAGATTCCCCTTAAATGAATGGAAGTGGGGAGATCTTGAAATAAGCCTTAGCAAGTTTTAATCACACTTTTTCTTCTTGCGAGCAAGCCATCATTCAGTAGCTAGGTGGTTCTAAATAAAGAACTCTAGTCAACAACAGGAAATAACTCCCACATAAAAAAAAAGGCAGAATACAAACTCTCAGCAACTCTCCTACATAGCTCACAACGGCCTTTTGTTACTTTTCAGAACATGTTCTTGCTCTAAGTAATTAAAACTTTTTTTTTTCCTGTTGCAAGTACGGATCCCTTCCTTGCCTTTCTCCCAAAACTATCACATCTAAGAGTTGGAAAATCACAAGCTATTCCCATTTTATTTAATAAGTAAGGACATTCTAGGAACACCACACAATGACCAGGATTTTCAGAAGTTACTGATGGTGGTTTTTAATCTCCTCCCCCCAATTTTTTTTTTTTAAGCAGGAGGAGGTGCACTGTTGTGTCCTCAGTTGCGAACAGTTTACATCCTTCTTAACGTTCAGAAACCACTTTGTGTTCAGAAAGTACAGAGCACCTGGTCTGTGGGGAGGGGATAAAGGAGATACCACACATCTCTAGCCACTTTTTAAAAAATCAGGCTAGTGTCTAGAATCATCAGCTTTTAAATTATACAAGACGTCGTGGGCCAATGCCTGCAGACATTACCAGCAAAGACTACTCGTCTTCTCCCACACACAGCCTCCCCAAATTCAGCAGAACAGCCTGGCCCCAGGATCTGACCCAGCTGTAAGACAAGTACCACACACTGGAAGCTCTGGCTGCACTTTGTGGAGGAAAACATTTTCAACCATGACCCCAGGATTTCTGGAGTTTTGACAGCTCAGGTTAACCCTCCTGGGTTGCCAGGCTGCTCCTGCTGTCACTGTGCAGGTTAGGGGATAGGACAGCAGTATTCGTGCTGATCCCACTCCTCAATTCACTTCCTCCTCCCAGCCTCAGAGCCATCCTCTCTGCAGGAACACAGCGATAGTCCCTGGCTATGGGAGAGAGCTGCGCTGTCAGCAAAGCTGGTGGGAACTGACTGGGTTCAGCCTCTTCAGGCAGGAGAGTTCAAGATGATGCACCTTGTTCTGGTCAAGACAAGGTACTCAGACATGCTCTACGAGGAAATCTTCTCTAGGATGGATTCAGGCAGAAGTAGGATAAAAGCCTGTAGAAGATACTGGAAAGCAGGCTGAGGACAAAAGCAGCACAGATCAACCTGGAGCAGAACATAAAACTCCAATTAAAAAGCAACTTTGCCATAGCAGCACCTGATGGATGAGAAACCAAGTGACTATGAAAATGAGAGTATGAAAAAAAACCACAAACCAACAAAACACAACAGAAGAGTTTGTTCTCATTAAACTTTAGGCTGTGAAATAGCATCTAAAGCTGCTTTCACAGGAACCTGTCTAGCCTATAGTGCCTGTAATAGCTACACAAACAATTCTATATTCTTCTAACAGGGCTTTAAGGAAAACCAGCATTAACAAACCGTTGTGTTTTTTCACTTTTTTTTTAAATTCCTTAAAGTTTTCACTTGTAGTCTGGTGCTTGTCAACAACCAAGCTCTTCTATTAGGTATATGGGGACATAACCCAGTCCTACCATAGCTTCCAGTTTATGCTGAGCAAAGATGTTTCCAGGTTTCAAGAAAGGGGATAAATTCCCCTTTTCACCCTCAAAGAAAATGAATCTGCAATCCCCCTTAGAGAGGTAAGATTGCCCCCTCAGTGGAGAAGTACAACTCTAAAAGATGCAGATTGCAGACTCGGGCCAGATTCTCTCATCTCTGCTAGGACGCAGCAGATACACCTGAGTTTGTAAGAAAGACGAGGAGACCACCTCCATATCAAACTGGCAGTATCAGACTAACAGACAGAAGCGCCTGGTGATCTGATTGATAGGCCACAAGCATATAATTTTGCTTTGCTGGAGAAGTAACAGGGTTCGGGCTAGTGAAAATAAAATGCAGCTTGCAGGACTGAGCACAACATATAAAAATGCACGACCAAAATCCCTGACAGAATACACTGGTTGACTCCATCTGGCTTCGAAAAGATGTGGCTTTGGTGCACTAGGAAGGGAGTTTTAAGATGGCTGCTGCCATGGATTGGTCTTTGCAGGAGGCAGGAGAGCTTCTTTAGGAATGTTGCTATCATTTGTGGCCAGTATCTCCTGGATTACAAACATGTATACAGCAGATTTTAGTGATCTGCTGATTCCAGCATCTCTCTATCAAATCACCTGCTGTGGCTCTGTCACATTACAACCTAACTAGGAAACCAATTTCCATTTTAGCAGTAGGTCCTGTTTGAATTACACAGCTGAAAGAATCAAGGTTACGGATCCAGACTGGATTTTTGTAGCTGCAATTTGTGAACTAACTCGGTGTGTACCTGTGCATTTGTGTGCACGTGCATTATCAAAAGTTTACAGGAAGAGCAAATCAAATTTGCTTCCTAACGCCAAATGAGCACACAGGCTGAAGCAACTCCATGTTCAAATCTAGCCCAGAATAAGTCTTGGTGGTTGTATTACAAAGTCCTCAAAAGTGGGTTCAAACCTGAACTTGCAGCTATAGCCTTTTATAGCTTAGAAAATAAATGTCACTGTTGAGAGGTCCACGCTCCTCTTGAACTTTCGGAAACGAATTAAAATTGACATGGCAAAGCATGAACTAGTCCTACCCAGAGCACCTGTCCTTCCATTTCCCAGCTCTCACCTCTTAGGTTAAATACTACAACTACTTCAGTGGGACCAGGACGCTTTACAAGATGTAGTCTTCTCTCTGCCTTTCTCTCTCTCTCTCTCTCACTGAATGATATTACTGCCCACATGCACTGACACATACAGTGTCTAACAAGGCTGTGATTCATTTTCAGTTCTAGTCATGCTCACAAGTGATGCAGCACACTCGCTGTGCCTTCAGGATCTGCGTAATTTAGCTTCATTTTCTCTGCCCCCACCCTGCATTAAGTGAAGTTCCAACAAAGCCAAATCATCTACCACCAACTCACCCTCCCACCTGCTTGGGGGATGTGTACAGCAGGAGTTTGAATAATAATAATAATAAAAATAAATTAAATATATTTTTTTAAGAGCGAGAAGGGGATGAGAGCTTGAGAGATACCGTGAATTGTTAGAAAGCTTTCTAACATCTACAGGGAGTGGATAATAATATTAATGGAATGTATACTACCAGATCACTGACGAAGCTGTATCAGTCCTGAATCATCTCCCCTAACGTGTTAAAAGCAGCAGTGTGTCTTGCATTGTGAATATCATGCATGTTCATGCTGAAAACTTACTTACATTAAATCAGAATCCCTGGTTTACAGAGGCAAACACCTCCTCAGGCTCTTCCACAGTAACCTCATAGTGACCATGTACTTGGCCTCTGTCCTGTGTTTGCAGCGTCTTTGACCAAGTGCAAATGTCAGCAAAAGCCATTAGCACGTCCCAACTGCAAACCTCTCGTACCCAGTGGCTACCATCCATCATGAATTACATGTGGTGGTTTTGTGATACAAATTACAAGCTGCTTCTGAGCTAAACTCCATGTATTTGAGGCATGAGGCCAAGCTTGAACAAAGTGAAAGACAGGCTTTTTATTTGATAAATCTCATTATCTTGCTGGCATTCAGAATTCATCTCAGACACAGAAATGCATTACAAAGTAGTCCTCTAGTTACTTGGAAGAGCGAAGATGCTTTAACGTGTAAGTTAAAAGGTGTTTACACCCCCACCACACTAATATTTCTAGCTCTCCCCCACCTTCAACCTGGAACTATGTTTTGATGAAACTGAAATCCTGATTTTCAAAAAAAACAAAAACCAAGTCAACTGCATTTCTTCAGCAAACATCCCCAAACAAAAGTGAGTCACTGCAAACTCCTTCAAGATCTTAGTGATCTGCATCATTTCCTTAATCCCTAACCAATAACACCAGAGAAGAATTAGCACCAAAAGCTAGAAGGTACTTCAGCATTACAGATACAATACTGAGAGGGTGGCTGTCACCTCAGAGCCACAGCAAACTTGGGGGACACAGACAGGCTTTCTCCTTTTACATGAAACATGTGTGCAAGGCTCCCCACCACCTCTCAAGACACCCCCACACTCCAAGCTAAGCACCCCCTCCTGTTGCTGACCCCCATTCATGAGCAAACCAGAGCAGAGATTAAATTCCCATCTCCTCCTCTCCTTCACTCACTAAATGCTCGCTCAGTTTGGCCACTCAGCTCACCAGCCCACTTACTTGCATGTCCACAGCTTGGGCACACATAACCATCCTGGAAATGCTGGGGGAGGTGGAGTTCCTCTCTCTGCCTTCCCACCAGCCTCCTCTTTTCTGCAAGGACAAGCATGGGCTCATCAGGAGCTGAAAAAATACACTGAAATTTCCTCATGGTCATTGGTGCCTGATCCCTTCTCCTCCTCAGAAGCTTTCAACTCTATCAAAGAAATGGCCAGGGAAGGGTTGATGACCATTTCCGATGTATACCACACACGAGGCTGATATTACGAAGGGCTGTAGGAGCTCTGAAACACTCAGAGGAGGATAGTTCCCGGGGTGGATAGTCGCTGGGAGTAACGGGTCAGGCAAAGGATGCAGCAGACTGTCATTTCAACATTGTCATTTTGCAAGTTGAAGACATGAAGGACAGGGAAACTACGGGATGGTTGATTGTACAAATGAAAGTCAAGCCTGTGTGATTTGATTTTCTGAGCACTCAACACAAGTCCAGCCTTCCTCATCCACAAAGTCACGCTGTAAACGTCCTCAGGGCAGGGCCTGCACCCCTAATTTGCTTTACATCTGTGGCTTCCTATCTTCCCTGGTTTGCAGATCCCTTCACACTTTCCAATAGGGCTGCGCATTTAAACATGCTGACAACAGGCTTGCTTTCCCTGGCTTTTCTGCACATCTGACACGTACCCTGTGGATCCCTGATACACGAAAGCCACGGTCTTTTCTCCCTTGCTGCAGATTCCAGCATGTCCCTCTCTTCCTACTGATTCCTACACACTGCAAGAGGCAGCAGCAGGTATTTTCAAAGCACCCCTAACTCAGTCTGGTTGTCCTAATTCAAGACAAAAGCACAGAGCTTCCCTGTCATTTCAGCGTTTCCCATCTCAAGATATGGGAGCTGTTGATCTCCCACATGAAAATGTATTATGCTGTCAGCCAGCCTAAGGGCTGTTATTTAATTTACTTGAGGAGGTAAGTGAAAGCCCCTTCATGCAAATGCTTACAATGTGATCTGGAAAACAGCAGGCGTAATTAGATAAAATGGCAGCAAAGCCCACCAGGGAAATAATGTTAATTCATGACGATTTTCCTCTCCATCTCCCTCTCACCAAGGTTTGAAACCAAGAAGGAGAAAAAAAAAGTCAGAATGCACCTCAATGATCTCTCTCTTGGCGAAGTAGAAAAACAGGACAACCACCAGTGGGGTAATCTAAATGGTGCCTCAGCACAGCACATCTGGCAGCCTATGCTCCTAAGCGATGAAGCACTGAAAGCAAAAATTGCTCTGTCGCTGTCATAAGTTGTTCCAGGTAGAGACATCATAAGCCTACATCCCCAAACTTGACTTCATCTCCTGACCAAGGCCTAACCAGGCGATGGAGAATAATGTTATCACTGCAACCCCCTGCACCCAGTAATAAGAATAAAACCAGAGCTCTTTTGGAAATCTTGAGAGCAGATCTGGCATTTCCAATCCACTCACAAATTCTTTCCCTCAAAAACATCCAGGAAAGGGCTTTGACCAAACCTTGTCACAGCATCATTGGTAAAGGAGCGCGCTAGGGCACCACGCTCTTGGCACATAGGGCACTGATACAACAGCAGCGGAGCTCTCGAGTGGCAGCAATGCTCTCGCAGCAGCCTCGGAAAACCGTCACTCTGTGTTTCTGCTTCTGCTGGCTTCTCCCACCCACCCAGAAGTCAGCCAGGAAAGTCACCTCCTGATTACTGACCTGCCACTACCAAAATGGATTCCAATTAGCCAGCTCACTCCCTCACAGCTATTAGGAAAGAGAGACATTTTTTGTTGTTGAGTAATTACTCCTCATGAAATGGCTTACATCCCTAGTTGATTAGGTCACAACACACTGTGAACAAACTGATGTAACAGAGATATCTTTAACCTGCTAAATTAAGGCATACTTTCTTGATATAGAAAGCTTAATTGAAGCCATGCATGGGGTACTTACCAAAGGCATCTAGACACAGAATTGTAATGTTCGCAAACAAACAGCAGTTGAGATTGAAAGACAACCCATACACATCTAACTTCCATATTAATTAGGAAAAATAACCCAACAGAGCTGGTTGCTTTGCTTACTGTGAGGATAGTAAATGACTCAAAGTGAACAGAGTAGTTTGACATCAGCAGTTAAATAGGTAATGGCAACATTCAGGTGGCACATATGGAAGAAAAAGACATTTTTTTTGCTTCCCTCTATACTTTCCCCCAACTCATAAAGCAAAAACCTTTTCTTCTGGTCAGGAATTCACTTGTTAAAGCAATCAGAAATATACAAAGTTATTTTTCATACAAAACCCAAATCACCACATAGTAAGTGCCAGCCCTGCCACAGCAAGGGTTCACAACAAACAGCCCACAAAGCCCTCCAGAAGAATCTTTAGCCTTAGTTGCATTGCAAATAAGTTTGATGCCATTTTCTCTCCCTTCACAAAATCCCAACCTTTAGTGTCCCTCCACAAATGAACCTTCAGCTGCCTGGACAACAGCAGCTCCACTACCATTTCTATCAAGTCATCCATCGTAGTACACTGGTTTACTTAAAACCAAACCCAATTCCCTAAACCCATAAATACCGATGACTTCCTGATTTTGGGACATGCCCATCCACTAAAAAGGAAGCCATTCACTTTACGGATTCTGGCCCTAATCTTTCAAAGAGTTACGCCTGTGCTTAGCAGGAGCACACGAGCACTTCAGTCCAATGTAAGCATTTGTCGAAACGAGGCCAATATTTCCTGTTACAGTTAAAAACACATTATACAGTTAGGATGGAAAAATATGCCTGTGACACAAAATCAACCCTTCTCTCCCCATTTCAGGGTGAGGGGGTCAGGGAAGCACTCACAATGTAAATATATGTGACAAGAGTCTGCATAGAGTGAGTGCCATGAACAGCTTTATACCGTGTTGGCTTTCTAAGCCGGGAAACCAACTGGGTGTCATTTAATCTCCTAGATTAAAATCACTTAGCGAATATTGTATTGTTTCAGTGTTCTCGCTGTCATTTCAGTGCTCAGGGCCTCGCTGGAGCTCTGCTGCTGGCTAACTTGCCGCTAATGAAACCTCGCACAGGAGCAGCTGCCGGAATCTGTGTCAAACTGCATCTGGCACCCATCTATCTTCCAGCCATCTAAATTCACCTCTGAAATCATACAAAAGCAGCCGCAGAGCTCCCTGCAGCCACTCCAACACACCAGTCTTTGTCTCATCAAGCCTGTTAAGCAATTTAAAGCAATTTATTTTTTTAATTCGCCTTGTGTTTTACAGCAGCAGCTTTTTCCAAAAGAAGCGAAGAAGTTAAGAAAAAAAAATCAGTGGCAAGGGGAGAGGGAAAAACTGCCTTTTTTATTTTAAAGCCTGTCAAGCTCTCAGTAGACTATCATTAAGCCAGTTTTGGCTGAAACTGTATGTTTAGGGGTTTTCCAATGGAGACACTCTGGTGCCTGCAACACTCAGACAGGGAGGGGAGGCTGCTATACAATTGTTGAATTGTTGTCATGGCTATTAAATATGCTGTAGCACAAATACCCAACAGGGCTGAAGGTTTGCAGCGTATTGGCTCTGGAGAGGTATAAAAAATACTAGTATTAACTAGCAGATAACTGAGTTACACAAACACTGAATAAAAGATTAAGTCAAAAGTTGTAAAAGGTTTATTAACTTCACTCCAATCCTTCCCCCCCTTCCTCCCCCTCACCCCCTTTTTTTTGGCTTAAAGTACCCTGTAAATTCAAAATATTTGACATTTACTGTAGTGTTAATTTAACAGAGTCTCCTCTAACGTTTGAGGTAAAACTGTCTTTTCTCTCTTAGTGTTTTCTGCAGAGGACTGGAGTTTTGCTCCACTGTGTCGTTAGGCTTATGAGCGGCTGTTTGAGAGAGTGGCAAAGTAAAGCCATGACTTGCTGACTAAAACAGGTTAATGAAAAACAGGCTAGTGACTGAAATTGAAACTTCTCATTTCTCTCCAGAAAAGGGTGTATTGTCAAGATAAAGTAGAGCCTAGCTTGTCTATTAAGCAATTTTCAGAGAAGCGCTGCTCAAAACAGCAGCACCGTAAGCTCTACGGTGCAAGAGGAGGGGACGCAGCCCCTTGTGCAGTCATGGCCCTGCCAGGAGAGACATTGTCCCCCCCACGACAAAAGCAGCCAGCATTAAGGAACACAGTGTGCGGAGGGCACAGGATGTGCTGGGCTCCCCTCCCAGGGTGTAGCTGTCCATCCAGCCAAACAGGTCACAAGCCAGGTCTCAGTGACACCCAGCCAGACGGAATGGGAAACCGTCAGTGAGCATGCCAGGTCTACTGTAAGGGCACCAGTGGGTGAATTCAGGAGACTGAATGCTGCTAACTGCGGAAGGTGCAGGAGAAATAGGATCTGCTGGCCCATCTAATTAAGGTGCATTTTCCCCACACAGACTCATACATGTCTCTCCAGGCTATAGGGCCCTCATTTCTCACCTCAACCCAAAACAGACTGAATATATTCTGCATTTCTATGACAATTTGTTTTATTTCTCAGGAAGAAGAAGCACAATGTACATGTCCTAAGAAAATGTTTGCATGCTCACAGACACCTCCATCTCTACTCCTAACTGCATTGTGTCCATCCCCTTTGCAGCTACTGGCCCTGTTACTCCATGCAAACCTCAATTGAAAAAGAACCTGAAAGCACGCTCCTCTCCTGAGAGCTTCCCAAAGTAACCTTATAGATGAACAATCGCGTTCTTGCGCAAAGGCTACAAGTCTGACCACTTCCATTGCTGCTCTTCTACCTACTAAGTAAAAAGTAAATTTGTTTATGTCTCATGTAGGGTCACTTTATAAGGATGCCTAAAATGAAACCACCAGTGCTGAGAGGCCAGTGAATATCCCAGGCAGCTCCCTCCAGCCCCCAGCTGAGCTCTGCAGTAGGACTGACAACATGCCCAGTACTGTGGCCACTAAGAAAAGCAATGTAGCTCAACAACTCATTTTTTGCAGGCCAATGGGCTGACCTCTGGGCAGCATTGGAACAAGTCAGCATAAAGGTGACAAAGCTCTGTATACTATTATAAATCATCCAAACCAGCCAGCAGAAAATCCGTGTGCTGATGGACTTAGCTTATACCTTTTTCTCTTATTTTTTTTCCCCTTTGTAAACAGACTTCTCCCCCGTCATTGCTGAACGCCCATATGGCAGGTATCACGAGGGGCATCTCACATCCCGCTCTCGGGAAAAGCTGGTCCTGCTCACTGAGCGCTGGCACAGCGTGCTCTGCGTCTCACCGGACGTCACACCAGCGGATGACGCAAGCGATGCCTCCTGCCCAGGTGGTGGTGTCTGATCTATTTCTGGGCTACAGAAGTTTGGTTTGGGAGGGATGTGCAATATCTAGTGACAGAGGTGAGGAGGGGCAAATCACTGTAAGAAAGTCAGGAATGAATCCTATGTATTTGCTCTGTGTTGTCAGAGGCAAGTAAGAGGCCAAAACAAAGGCACAGTGTCACAGCCTTGGGACCTCGCCATCATTCTGGAGTGGAAATAAGAGGGAGAAAGCATCCCCACTGTGGGGAGTAGAAACCTTTTCTGTTCACAGCACTAATATCCCCTGACAGACATCAGGAATGAGAAATACTTTAAAGATAGATAGGCAATTCCTCCTTCCCTGCCTTCCAACAAGCCCACTCACTCAAAAATAACCTGTGTCCCCACCTGGCCATTAACAGACAGTAACTGCCCAGCACCACTACCAGGCATCTCGGGATTTATGCACGTATGAGCTGTCCTGTAACTGGGGCAAATGTATTCCCTGCTCATTTAACCAGGTGGATGATTTCTTCAATCATTCCTCTCTCACATGATATACGCAAACAAATGAGCTCCATAGCAACAGGGTAAGTTTTCACAGCTAACTCTCCCTCTTGCAGGATTTTCTTTGGCATGGGCTGAAACATTGCTGGTTTTCTTGTTACTCAACAATTTTGCCATATTCTAGAGCAGCTCCTCTGACCCATGAGGAGGCCAGCGCTCTCCTACACATATGAACAGTATTTCAAAATTTACACCGTTGCCCTCAAGTCACAATCCAGAGAGTATCCCACAGAGGTTGTACAGAAAAGGGAAGCAAAAGATGGTTTGCAGAAGGCATAGAGTTTCTTTAATTAAAGGAGACTGTTGGTTGGTCTTGCATGTACTTTCTTGAAATCTCTGGGGCCTTCCAACTCTCCCAGCCTGCTGATCTCTTCAGCCATTGGGAATTCTCTGCTGATACCAGTAGATAAGCTGTCCTGGCACTTCAGTCTGTGCATCCAACCCCTACAGAGCAGTGGTTCGTTTGTACTATGTGGCATGTGCACACTACCCATCCAGAAAAAAATAATACAACAAACAAAAAACCCCTATCCAATATACTCCATGCCCTCTATTGGTTATGGAAATCTCCCTATTTCCAATTTCCAGGAACTCCTGGAAAAGCAGGCAAGTCTTTGTGACTACATCCCTTACAATTTTGAGGGATATTATTGTTTAAATAATAAAGGGAAGCTTTTTCTGATAGGGAAAACCAGAAAACTGAATAGAGCTGGTTTTGTATCAGGTGCCGTGTTCATTTAATAAGTTTTTTTGTAGTGTAATAGTTTTCAAAACAGCGCAGCCAAGAATTCCCTTCTCCAGTTATCTATAAATCAGGACTGGAGAGAAGAAGCAGTCCCAGAGTGTGGTATGCATTAGTCTGAGCAATCGCTCCAGCAAGTCACGCAGGTAAACAGCCACATAACCCCAGTTAGCAAAAAAAGGCCCCATCTACAGAGTACAGAAAAAAGCTTACAACTCCACCACCAATTCAGCTTATCTGTTTAAAGAGGGGAAAAAGGCAGATACCTCCCTCCCCAGTAGACACTGTCCAAGACCAGGTTCCACTTTTAGGAGCTTCAATCACAGAAAGAGCACCAGACACAGAGACAAAATCATTTAGCAAGGCAGCCATCGTGTCCTGATCACACTTCTCTGTGAGCTGTGTGAACAAGCTGTGTAAATGCTTTGCCTGACAGTCACAGACAGGGGCTGTTGCGGGGCTGAGACGCTTAATGGTGAGCTTGAGCCATACTTCAAATTGTAGGGGTCACCAGAAGAAGGCACAGAGGTCAGAGCAGTATGGACAGAGCAAGGGAAGAACGCACCTGAATAGAGAGGGAAATAAGGGCTAGAAGTTGGGCAGGGGGCTTGCAGGCAAATAGAAGATAAAATAAAAATATATACACACAGCTGCAAACTGGCACAGGAAGAGCTCCAAAGCAAGGAGGTGGGGACAGAAAGATAAAGGGAAGAGGGGGATCTAGACATGACTATGGCAACAGGAAATAGTTTTGGTGCCTTCTTCCCCCCACATTCATTTGGATGAAAATAATATGGACTGAGGTGTGAGTCCAAGAGGCCAAGAATGGGAAAATTTGCTTAAGATGACCCAGTTTGGTCAAGAGGTTTAAGTAGAGGGAAATCAAGAGGAGAGAAGGAAGTTTGTAAACTTATGCAGAGAAGATAACAGCGGGATTTAGCAACCTAATGGATTGGGAAGGGGGATGGGTAAGGAGAGGGGAGTTAAAAACAACAGAGTTGCAAGCTATGTTTCATGGCACTAATTCAGCAAAGAAACAGCCTCAAATGGCTATAAACAATGGACTATTCATTAGGGGATTCATTCCCTGCAACCCAGCAAACTATTGTCTACAAGTTTTAAATACTCCCTTCACACACACACAAAATTACAGAAAATGTGAAACCTCAAATAATCTCAACAACTTGCCTCAAAATCACTGCCCTCAAGCATGCGCTGTGCTCGACATGCTCTTCTTCCGACCATCTGCCAGCACGTGTAGGAAAATAAACGGTTAGGACTCCAACACAGCAGTTCTGCAGGGATCTGAAAGTAAAATCTACTCTGCAAACATCTGAAGAACGCGCATAATGCTTGCGAAGCTTAAAATGCAGTTTCTGCTCTTGCCTGCTCCCGTCCATCCCTCCCTCATGCTTAAAGCAAGAGGTGGCTGTTCAGTGTGTCCTACCCAATGGACACACCACCACCAGCGATCTCGGCAGGGCCAGAGCTGGTCGGCCTCCCACAGCTGTGCCCTACCTGCTCCCATGCCACCTCTAGCACACTGTATCAGTCTCCCAAGTGCCATACTTCGCTTTCACGCTGCCTGAGACACTGAGGCCAACAGGGAGCAAAACCTGGCCTGCAGAGCCTGCCAGCCA
>NW_010174739.1:0-788 GCF_000695765.1 Mesitornis unicolor | reverse complement strand
GGGAAAGATGCTGCTATGCTTAAGCAGCTGATGGTTGCTTATAGCGGCTGACACTTCATAAGTAGTTAGGATCAGGGCTTTAAGCTTGTAAGCCAAGTACTGCTGGTGCAGAAATTATCGAGGCAGCATAGAGGAAATCTGATGGTGCTACTTCCATTTGACTGTTACAAGGCAAGCCTTGCATATCTGGGGTCAGACTGTGAGCTACAGCATCCAGCCTGAAACTCATGCACAGCTTTGCATGAGTAAAGGATGGGCAGTGACTAACAGCACAGACAGACTTGAGCTCTGTGGAGCCTTTTTAAGCTGTCCCACCCCAAGCATCCTTTCCACCCTGCAACAGGAGCCTCCCACACTGCCAGAGGCTGATGCATGCTTGTATCTCACACTACCCATCTGATAGCAGCTAAACCAGCAATTCAGAGTTTGGGGCTACATTTTCAGTTGCAGAAGGTACAGATGCATATTTCCATCTGATGCCTCTATTATGGTAAGGAGCAGCTTGGATAGCTAGAGAATGTGTCTGACATCTGCATTTGCTCATCTGAACTTTGTCTGTCCGAGCTCTCTGGTAATATCCCTTCCTGAGCACCAGCGTGCATGACAAGAGAATGTGGGTACTGTCCGTACATCCTCCTCCTGTTCTCAAAGGTGACTTGGCTCTTGAGGCTGCCCTAATGCAAGCACTCACCACCTCCAACCCACAGCCCTTTGGAGTGAAGGGTCCTGTGCTTCCTAGCAAAGAGCTAGGACCTGTGTGGCTGACATGCCAGAGGGCTGTGCTGCCA
>NW_010174738.1:0-2405 GCF_000695765.1 Mesitornis unicolor | reverse complement strand
GGAGAGGGGCGATGGGGAGGGGGGCATGGCCCTGATACTAGGGTGAGGGGCTGCAGGGAGAGCCCCAGTGCCAGGGTGACAGGCTGCAGGGAGGAGAGGGGGCTGCAGGGGGGAGACATAGCCCCAGCACCAGGGTGAGGGGCTATGGAAGGGTGGCATGGCCCTGATGCCAGTGTAAGGGGCTACAGGAGGGAGGCATAGGCACAACACCAGGGTGAGGGGCTGTAGGGAGGGCCCTGATGCCAGGGTGAGGGGCTGCGGGGGACTCAGCCGTGTCTCTCTCCCCAGATCATCTGCCTGGACCTGGCAGAGGAGATGGCTCTGCCCAAACTGGAGTCCTTCAATGGGTGAGTGTTGGGAGTGGCCCCAGAACTCCTGGGGACCTTGGCTCTGCTGTCCCCAACTGGCATGGGGACTGGTGAAGTTGAGGACCTCGGTGACACTGGTCCCCACTGAGCTGTGTCCCGCACGCAGGTCCAAGACCAACGCCCTGAACATCTCCCAGAAGATGATCGAGATGTTTGTGAGGACAAAGCACAAGATCGACAAATGCCATGAGTTTGCACTGGTGGTGGTCAACAACGACGCCACGTGGGTGAGCGGGGACTGGGACAGGGACCAGGACAGGGACGGGGACGTCTCTGCCCCCTCCTCACCTTGGCCCCTCTCAGCTCTCAGGGTTCACCTCGGACCCCCGCGAGGTCTGCAGCTGCCTCTATGACCTGGAGACTGTCGTCTGCAAGTCCTTCAGTATCCCACCACCCATGGGGCTGGGGGGGGCACCCCATGGGATCCCTTGGGTGCAAATGGGATCCCTTGGGTGCAAATAGGATCCCTCACGTGTAAACAGGGACCCTCTGGGCCCATTGCCTGCAGATGGCAGCAGTCCTCTGGCCTCGCTGGCATCCCCATCACCAGGGGTTAATGCTGGCCTCTCCAGCTCCACCGAACACCCATTTTTGGGCGTTTTCTCCCCATTCTGGTCCATCTCGGTGTCCAGCTGCTGGGATTGGGTGCAGGACATCCCTGGGGGCAGGCAGGGGTCTGTGTGCTGGGATCAATCCTTACCTGGGGCTCCAGATCTGGAAGGGCTCTTCAACCTGATGTGAGTACAGCTGGGCTGGGGCAATGGGCGGGTTGGGGCTCCCACCCTGGCTACGAATTTTCCACTTTTCTATAAAAACACTGCAAGCTTTTAACCCAAACAGCCATTAGGGTGGGTGGAGGTGTCTCTGCGCCATGAGGGGGGTATCCCTGAGCCTGGGAGGGTTCCCTGAGCCCGCAGGGGTTGCTGAGCCACCCCCCTGGTGCAGCCAGCAGAAGATCGAGCTGCCGGTGACGGAGAACGTGCAGACCATCCCGCCCCCCTATGTGGTCCGCACCATCTTGGTTTTTGGCCGCCTGGGCTGCCAGCCCCAGTTCTCCATGTCAGAGCACATGAAGGTAGGGATGTCCCCCCCACCTCTGCGTCCCTGTATCCCCCCACACCCTGGGAAAGCTCCAGGTCCATCGCAACTCCTCCCGCAGAAGATGCTGCAGTGCCCCTACTTCTTCTTCGACGTGGTCTACATCCACAACGGGCTGGAGGAGAAGGACGAGGAGACGAGCTGGAAGGTAAACGCGGTTTGGGGCGTCCTCCCCATGATTGGGGCCTGTCACCCCCACGTGTGTGTCTCCCCCCAGGAGATGTATGCCTTCTTCAGCAGCCTGGACACCAAAGGCACGAACTACAAGTATGAGGTGGGGCTGGCAGGGCCGGCACTGGAGCTGCACAACTGCATGGCCAAGCTGCTGGCGCACCCCCTGCAGCGCCCCTTCCAGAGCCACGCGGCCTATGGGCTGCTGGGGGATGACGACCTCCCCGAGAGCGAGGCCACTGTCTGAGGCGGGGTGCTGGCCTGTTTCAGGGGGGAATGGATGGTTTTGGGGTGGCTGGGGGCGGCCCTGTGGTGTTATCGGAGACTGGGTGGAAAAAAAGCTGTTGTTTCTGGAGTCGGTGTTGTGCTGCGATGCTGGGAGGCAAGACCTGGGGGGGGAGGAAGGGGAGGTGGTGTCCCTCTGTCCCCCTCAGCCATGGGAATGGGGAGTCCTGTGTGTGGCGGTGCTGGAGCTGGAACCCCAAGGGGCAGCTGGGTGCACGGGGCAGGATGGTGGTCTGCGGGTGAACAGTGGGGCAGGGCAATCGGAAGGGCTGGGGAGGGTTACTGGGTGACAGTGGGTGATGCTGTTGCAATTACTGGGATGCACTGGGTGGACCTGGTGCAGTTACTGGAAGTCATTGGGTGGAGCTGGTGCAGTCACCGGGAGGCGCTGGGAGCCCTGGTGCAGTTACGGGGCTGCACTGGGTGATGCCGGTGCCGGGCACTGGGCGGCGCTGGGGGGCGAGAAGCGGGACCAGCTGCGTC
>NW_010174737.1:0-3897 GCF_000695765.1 Mesitornis unicolor | reverse complement strand
AAAAAATTAATAATAATCCAAAAAAAACCCCAAGTTGTCGGGGAGGGAGAGCTCGAAGGGAAAGAAATAACCCCCCTCCCCCGAAAACACCTGGAATGGGGATAAAACAAACCCTGGCACCCACCCACCCTGACCAAGAAAGGGAAAACCCAAACGAAGGGAGAAAAATGGGAGGAAAAAAAAAGAAAAGATGAGAAGAGGGAAGGTGGGGAGGGAGGGGAGAGTAAATCAGACTGAGCCGAGGGGACGGGGTCGAACCAAAGGAGGTGGGGGGCGATGGGGGCTGCTCACACAGAGGCATGCACATATATAGAGATATATGTTCAGATATCTGTGGGTTTATCGATCGTTCGGCTTTCAGCTTAAAACAAATCGAGAAACGAGGAGGACGGCACAGAGCGACAATGAGGGGCAAGGCAGGGAGGGGGTTCAGGGGCGAGGAGGCAAAAAGAAACCAATTAAAAATAAACAAAAACAAAAAAAAAAAAGAAAAGAAAGAAGGAAAACCATCCAACTCAACCGAAATCAAACGAAAAATAAAACCAAAGCAAAACTTCACAAATGTCCTCATTACTGAGATAAACGAATGTCTCTGAGCTCTTCCTGGGACACGCATTGAGCTGTTAGCTGTGACTCTGCAGGGAACTGCTAAGTCCTCCTCAGCACTCAACACAGACTTTGCTTTCTGCTTCCTTTCTTTATTTTTTTTTTTCCATTATATGCTTTTTTTTTTTTTTTTTTAAGTCCCTCTTGGTTAACATCCACTTACCAAAAAAGTGGCATTTCCTCCTTTAGTAGGTAAGGTATGAAGAGAAGGGAAAAGCGGGGCAATATAAGTGCATCATTAGATTCACAAAAATGCAAGAGAGAAAGAAAGAGCGAGAGAAGGAGGAGAGAGACAGAGACAGAGACAGAGAGAGGAGAAATAAAACAAACCCACTCACTTCTCCTACGGGGGGGCCCTGGGAAGGCCTCATGCTGGGGGGGCTCTGCCCAGCCCCGGGTCCAGCACAGAGCGGCTCCCAAATATCTGAGCTCCTCTGAGCCGCAGACGCTGCCTGGGTGGTTTTTATTCCCCCTCCCTTTTTTGGACCAAAAAGATGGGTGGAAATGGCTCCTGCACCGCTGGCCCCAACCATGGGGCTTTGGGGGTCTTCTTCCCCCAGCCACAGCCTGGAGCATCCCTGGAGGGGGGTAAATCCCAAGTCTGGCTGAGGGGATCCAATGAGGCTTGGGATTTGGGTTGGTGCCAGGGCCACCGCATCCAGGGCTAAACTGGGGACCAGTGACCCCAGTCCCCCGTTGGCCCCCTACCCTAAACACTCCTGGACAGTTAATCCTCGAGGATGAGGTTCTCTCTGCCCACCCTGCCATGTCCTAAATGCCATTTTTTTTCCCCCAAAAAGAGAAGCGTGCGAGGCACCAGGGTCGGACCCAGGGGACCCCCAACAAGATGCTGCGAAGAGGATGCGAGGCCACCACATCCCATCCCCGAGCATCCCAAGGCAAGGGGTGGCACAAACCGCTCTGCACCCCACTGGTGACGTGTTCCTGTCACCCCCTTATCCCCACGGATAAACCAACCCCTCCAGCTGCAGCTAAAATGAGGGGATTTGAGCTTTATCCTTAAAAAAACTGGTGGCTGTTGCCATCGCTGTGATGAGGGGGGGGGAGGCTGGCGGTGATGGCCAGCCCTGCGCACCCCAAAAACTGCCCCATGGGTGCTAGGGGGGACTGGGAGGAGCAGCCCTGGAAGGGGGGGTTCAGCTGAGCCCGTGCCCTAGCAGAGAGGATGAAGAAGAAGAGGAGGAGGAAGAAGAGAACAGCAGGGGTTTCCTTTTTCCCAGGGCAGGATTTCGGTGCCGGTTGGCCACATTTGTGGGCTCAGGATGTGGGATGAGAGGTTCCCATCCAAACGCTAAGGTAGGGGTAGAGGGGTCTTCTTTCCTTTCCAACTAAAGGAAAAGCACCCCAAATTGGCAAAGGGCCCAAAGGGAAAACGCTCTGGGGTGTGTGGGGATGGCACAGACGGGACTGGGACACCGTCCCCTGCCCCCCGGAACCGCAATGTCCCAAAACCCACCTCTCCCCATGGAGGACGGGGTCAGCCTTTCCCCTTGCAGCCCCCTAGGATTTTCCCTGGATTGGGTTTTTTTGTGCTGTCACAGCCCAAGGAGGGGCTAAACCCCCACGTCTCCCCAAATTCCTCATTTCTTGCCTCATCCATCCACCCCAAAACCCCTGCACCCAGGATCTGCATCCGCTCCCGCCCGCTGCCCCTATTTCTTGCTAATTACAGTCGCCTTCGTTACCCGGCCGCTAACGGGGGAACTCAAAGGGAGCGGCCGTACCCGGCCCCTGGATAGAAATGAACACAAAGTCGAGGGCTAAAAGACACAGAAATGCATTCTACCGACGGCACGAGGAGACAGGGCAGAGAAAAGGGGAGAAAGAAAATAATAGTACGTGGACAGGGCAAAAAAAAAAATAGAGAAATCGAGAACGTAAGAGAAGAGCATGGCTTTGCAGCTAACGGGGGGAAACCGTACAAATAAGAAATAAAATCATAAATAGCCACCAAAAAGAGACAAAATGAAAGAGAGACAGAGGAGGAGAGCGAGAAAGAAAGAGAAAAAAGTCAGAAGGAAAGAAAGAGAAAATAACATTAAGTCAAGCTACGGTGCTTTTCAACAGGCTCATCTGCAGAAGTGAACGTGCAGAGGTGGACAAAATACCTACCTTCGCGATTGGCAGTGACAGGAATGCGATAATAAAAAAGAAAACAATAATCTCCACATTTGGAGGGCAGAATGGGAAAAAGACAAGGACTCTTTAGTACGGCGATCCAGACCCCTCGGCTAATCCCGTTTGCTTGGCTTAGAATTTTGGTTTGAAGTTGTTTTTTTTTTTTAAAAATTGGTCTCGTTAGCTTTTTTTCCCTTTAAATATTTCTCTTTTTTTTTTTCTTTTAAAGGAAAGGCTGTGGCGGCCACCCAGGGGGGCGGGCGCAGGGGTGTAGGGGGGAGTTTCTGGCTGCTGGCTGTACCCCGGCTGCGTTGCGCTCCTAAAAATGGGGCGTTTAACACGGCAAAGTCCCAAATAACATGCAGGGAAGGCGACGGATGAGGGGGGACACGGTGAGGGTCATGGAGGGGTGGGGAGGGTGCTGGCCCAAAGAAAACCGGAGAGAAAGAGGGGCCGGGGGTGCGTGTGGGAGAGGAGGAGGAGAGCAGGGAGGAAGGCTGGGGAGGCAGCAGGGGTGGATGGAGACAGACGGGGCATTTAAAAGGGAAGGCAACGCTGGGCAGCGCCCCCTTGCTCTGGGGGCCACCCCAGGGATGGGGAGATTTGAGGGGGCTGCAGGAGGCGGGGGGGTGGGTACCGAGGATGCTCAGCACCCGTCCTGCCAGGATGCAGGGGCGGGATGGCCACGGGGTGCTCGGTTTGGGGGGGAATGACCCAGCACCCACGGCCCCATCCTGACACCGAGGGGAAAAGCCCCCCATGGCAGCAGGACCCGGCTGGGGCCAATTTGAGGAAGAAAAGGGCAATTTTCGCTCCGCCGAAACCGAAGCGGGGCAGAGCTGCGCGGTTCCCTTCCCTTTTAAATTCCTTGTTCGAATTAGAGAAAATGGAAATACAACGTTTAGCGGTCGTAAATATTTAGTAAACACATCTGCTTTTTCTTGTTTTGTTCTGTTCTGGTTTTTGGGTTTTTTTTTTTTCTTCTCCACATTAACACACACAAAAGCAAAAAATTCTAGAACAACACGACGACAACAGGGGGAGGAAAATAAAAAAATGAGAGAGATATATATTGTTTGCATTTCTGTACATCACAAGGGAAAAGAAAAGAAATAATGAGAAAGGGAACTAAAACAAGGAATGGGGAGGGGG
>NW_010174736.1:2629-4830 GCF_000695765.1 Mesitornis unicolor | reverse complement strand
GGAAGGGGACGGGCACATTCACCATAAGATGCACACATACACACGCTCAGAGCCAGACAGCTGGAGAAACACGCAGACGGGCAGAGAGACACACAGATGTATGCACAGATGTACAGGCAAGGCGAGGCAGAAACACAGAAGGAGGAAGCAGGCAGAAAGGGGCAGGCAGAGAGACAAAGGCAGACACACAGAGAGACAAAGAGGCAGGCGCGCACACACACACACCCAAATCACTCCTCCTAGGATCTCCCTAGGTGTCCTCACCAACGCTCGAGGGAACCTGCTCTCCACACCCGTGCCTGGGGTGAAGGTGTCCCGTGGGGTTGGTCCCAGCCCCTCTCCTCCAGTGGGGACTGGGTGTGCCTATGGCAGCATGGGATCTCCACAGGATGGGGTAGCAGGCAGCTGGAGTGCAGGAGCAGAGCAGAGGTAGGGACCTGCCTGAAGAAGGGGGTGCCCAGGACAGAGACTCATTGCCAGTCCAGCCATGCCACAAGGGATGGATGGGGAGGATTTTGCCTCCAGGTTGTTTGCCAAGAACCAAAAGAGCTGCTTCAGTTTCTCTCCTGTCCACACCAGCAGGCTTGGCCTTCCCACTGGTAGGGGTTTGCTGAGAGCACCCAGGGCTGCAGGGCAGGGGACACACACACTCCACCTCCAGGCCAAGCACCGTGCCCAGGAACCTGCCAAGAGACTGGTGAGAGGTGACTGATCTCTGTGAGCAGCAGCACAAAATGTGGCTGTGCGATGGAAAAACAGCTTAAAATAACTGTGAGGTACCATTTGTGAGGAGTGTGGTGAAATGTGCACCCAGATCCCGCCTTCTGCTGTACATCTCTCTGTGCCACTGACATGTGCACTGATGCCCAGTTCCTCTGCTCATCCCTGTTTCTCCTCCAGGGGACAGCATGAGGGAGGCCCAGCAGATGAGTGGGGAGCATGAGCAAGCCAGTGCTGACACTGAAGAGAGCTGTCACTTTCAAAAGAGCTGCTACTTTTTCAAAGGGACCAGCCAAATGGGGAGAGATGGTGCTAGGATTCACATCTCCTTGGGATCAGAAGTTAATCATAACAGTGGCTCTGGATGAAACCTTGCAAGCATGGCAGCATTCCTGGCTGGAGTACACAGGAGTCCATGTCCCTGCAGCCATGCTTAGAAGGGCATTGCCTAGGGCAGAAACTCCATAGGGAAAACATATCTTTTGCCTGAGAGGTAGGTGAGCCTGGCCCCAGAGCCCTGCTCTACTGCGGGAACAGGCTGGTCTCAGGCCTGCAGTCAGGCACTCGTGATAGGATCCACACACACATGTATGTACCCCACCTTAGCCCTGTCCATCTGTCCTGCAGGACACAGGAGGGATGAGGAGTGTCTGTCAGTGGAGGCAAAGGAAAAAGGCAGGAGCTATGCATGCACTTCAGGGAGACATCTGGCTTTTGCCTTGTTTTTTCAGGTCACAGATCTGCTCACAGGTGGTTTTCCTGGAAGAACTCAGTTTTCCTAAAGCCCATTTTAGGTCAGTGACGGTGAGGCTGCAACACTTGGATAGTCCAAGTAACTTATGGTGGCAGAGCAGGCCAGGCAGACAGCCTCAGCCCATTCTGGGGTCTGCCAGCCGCCCTGGCCCTGGGGCACAATGCCTGGCCTGGGCTGCCTGGTTTATGCTGCTGATGCAGAAATCTTCTCCTTGGTCTGTTGTTTTTTGGAGGTTTTTTTTTAAGGTCTTTCCCATTGTCCAAGTGCGTTTTACCACTTCCTTGACATCCATTGCTTTGCATTACAATATCCTAAGTCAGGTTTCTGCTACTGGCAATAACTGAATAGATAACTGAGAAGTTTCCAACTCTGCTTAGTTATGTGTGTGGCATCATTTTGATGACTTTGCTTTTTGCTTATTACTGATGGTGAAGGCTGTTGTGGTTCTCTTTTGTCTTGGAAAAGCAGAGTGCATCGTGTCCTGGCCGCCCCACTTGTGCCGTTTATCACTGCCATATGTATGTAGTCTAACAGCAGATTCAGGAGTGCCAGAGTCTTCACCAGCAGAAAGAATGCAAGTCTCTGCAGTGACTGCTGATGTCCGTGGGTAAAGACCCTGGGATTGAACCTCTTTGCCTCACAGTGGGTTGAGGTGTTCTGGAGCCTTTCTACACAGAGGGAAGGAGGCTATGTGAAACAAGTGGGACCTGAGCCAGTTGCTGCTGGA
>NW_010174736.1:0-2598 GCF_000695765.1 Mesitornis unicolor | reverse complement strand
CTGCTGAACAAGGACGTGGCTCCAGCTCACTGGAGGGCTGCTTCTTTCAGAGGAGCCAAGGGTAGCTGAGACCTTGGGATCCACCTTAGCACGAGCTGCCAGTTTTGGGGGTGCTCCTGTGTTCCAAGCAGCTGCAGCAGGACCCCTATCCTAGGTGGCTGGCACCCAAATACTATTCCCTTGTGAGCCCCTTGAGCCCCTGACCCAGGGCGTTGTCTTGGCCAACAAATCTGGAAGCTGTACAGCCCCTCCCAGAGGCTGCATGCTGGAGAAGGAGCCATGTCCTGTCAGACTGGAAGGAAGTCCTTGAAAGACCCAGACCCAAATCTCAAAAATTCCCCCAATTCCATTCTATTATTCTATTATTCTGTTATTCTGTTATTCTGTTATTCTGTTATTCTATTCTATTCGTGATGAGATAGCAAGCTGGAAGTGGGTGCGAATTGAAACAAAGGCAGTGCCTGGGCTACATTCAGCCTCAGGAAACCTTGATGCCTGAATAATGCATGGATCTCTGTTGGGACACACACACATGGCCACAGGGGGATCTTTATCAGGCTAAAAAACAGGCAAAAAAAACCCCAAAGAAAAACAAAAAATAGCTGTCCCATAGCTAAGAATTGCACTACTGAAACCCTGTGGGTTGCCCAGGACCTTTCCATACCTCCCAGTTGCTTCAAAAACCAATGCCTGGGAGACAGCAGGAGGTGTTCTTAAAACTCTGCAATCCTCTCCACACAGCAGCTGCCTCCCGATGGGGCTAGTTAAACAATTCATCTCCTGAGCCACAATCTGCCTGGGCTTGTGATTCGGAGGAAAAAGTCATTCTCTGAGCTGTGCATGCACAGCAATGGGATGGACACACACCTTCCCAGCCTGTTTCCAGCACAGTCCATTAAACTTATGCTCTGGGTAGGTGATTCATGTTGGCTGCGTGAGAGGGAAATGCTTCCCTGTGGTGGGATAAAGGCAGATTCAAGCACCTCCAGTGTGGGTACTGCCAGATCGCCCATGGCACAGGCAGGCTGACCCTCTGTGGGAGGCAGAGCTCTGTGGGTAGGGACAGCAAAATCAAGGAGAAAACTTATATAAGTGGTAAACACTTACATAAGAAATAAGGATGCATTCACTGAACTGCACACACACACAGAAGTACTAATAAAAATAGGAAAATGGTCATACTGGGTCCCTCTAACTCAGGAGTTTCTTTCAGACAGTGGCAGATTTACACTTCCCTGGTATGACTTCTCTGGTTTGGGCTCCCTGGGCAGCAGTCACATCCCTGTGTTTGCTGGCTCTTGCCTAATCAGTGCAAGGTCATGTGTTGGATGCCACCGTGCTCTGTAATCCACAGTTCCATAATGTGTTGTACAAAAAAACATCATCTTTCTTTGCACTTCAGAGTCGCTGTCAGCTGATTTCATTCCGTGTCCCTGTGGGAAACAGTGAAAGAGCTGGGCCACAGTTCCTTCCCACCTACCTCCCCATGCAGGATTTTGCAGACCTCTGCCTTACCCCCACCAGACTCTTTCCTAGACTGAAGGGTTTTTGTCTATTTAATTTTCCGTTGTAAAAAAAATGTTTTGCACTTTTAGTCATCCCTGTTGGCTCTAGTGCATCTTCTGCGGTTATGTGTTGGAAAGATGTCCAGATAGACAGTCAGTCATCACCCAGGATGGGCCCTGCCATGAGGATGTGTGGAAATGAGCTCCTGAATACAGATGGACACATCTCCAAGTGAAGCTCCTTGCTTTGATGCCCAGCGCAGGTGTCATGAGATGTCCTAGGGCATTGGGAAGTGCAGGTTGAGCTTCCCAGGTGGGTAACGCTGCCCCATCGCAGGCACAGCACCAAAAATAAGCTTTGCTTTAGCCAGAACTAACGACATGTGCTAAAGGCTGGTGCTGCTGGTGCTTCCTCTTGGCAAGGTGATGGAGCAAGGCTCACAGAGCCTGCGAAGCCACAATGGGCTGAGTGTGACTAAGTTGGCAAAACCCTGCCTGGCGGCATGTTTCTGTGCCATGGAGGGTGGTGCGAGTGCAGAGCAGAGGGCAACAGGGAAAGCTGAGGGAAGTGTCCTTGAGGAGATGAAGGAAGAACCACGGTGGTGTGGCTGGAAAAGCCGCTGTTGCTGGAGGTGGGAGGCACTCCTGGCCCTCTGCGAGCACCAAGGTGCAGGAAGGCAGATCAGACCCGGGTGGTGATGGTTTGGCAGAGCCACGTGGGCCCAGGCGAGTGGCTGCCGTCATCCGTGTCGCTGACAGGGATCACCCCAAGGTGGCCAGGACCCCCCAGGGCTGTGACCTTTTCCAGGCCTCAAGGGCCAGGAAAAACAGGCAGAAAAAGGAAGGCTTGTTTTGTCAGGGAGGGCTTTTTTGCTGGTGCTTTTTAAGGCACTGCTGGCCCAATGTGGTACGCCGGGAATGGATCAGTGGATAGTTTTTGCTCTGCACAACCATCCCAAGCCTTTCCAGTCCAGACTGCCATGCCTGCAGGTGTGAGATGGACGCAGGCTTGTGCTTTCTGGTAGCTGCGGACCTTTGCTCAGGACGGGCAGGCAGAACTCCCCCACTTCTGCTGCCCTGACCAGTGTCCCCC
>NW_010174735.1:0-2527 GCF_000695765.1 Mesitornis unicolor | reverse complement strand
ATCCCTAACGTTCTGTGATTCTGTGATACTTCTTACAGCACTGAAGAGTTAAACTCTAGCCCAAACATTTCCAGGGCAAGTTCACACTGAACTTGTGTGTAGGCCAGAAAAATAGATTTACCTACCAATTCAAAGACTAAATAAAAAGTTACTAAATCACTTAAGTGTTTCTAATACAGAGAAAGCAATATTATGTAACTGTTCACAGAGCATTCTGAAAAGAAGTTAATATATTTAGACACGTTTTCCAAATGGTGCAATTATGGCATGAACAAGTACAGTAATCTATTAATGAGGGAACAGGACTTTCAGCTTTTCTGAACGAAGTACATTTGAACTACTGCTGAAGTTGAGGACATGTATTAAAACATTAGAGGGGAAGAATGCTTACAAGAACAGTATCCTACTGCAAGACCAAGATGAGATCAATAAAGTTCAAACTCCTAGTGATAATTTTTTTTTTAATTTAACATACAGAATTTCTCCGAGAAGGCACAGAAACAACCTTTGCTCTTTTTTGTAGTGGCAATTTGAAACATTATCAATTTTTCAAAGATCAGTTTAAACTGGAGAAGAGAAACATTGATGCTTACATGTGCACTTATGATAAGGTAAAATAAAATTTGTCTACGTATTTTAATGATATTCTTCCACATTTAACATGAGTCATCTCTGAACTTCTGACACATAGAAGTCTCCAAGTAAAGAGCAGCACTATGTGTCAAATGTCGCATTACTGACACCTTTAGTCAGAAAATCACAATATGCAGGCACGTTACAGACTGAAGATGAATCACATGAAATGCAACACTAACTTATCTGTAACAAGAAGATATAAAAATCATTACCATCTTAGCTTAACAACCCAGTTTTCACACACATCAGTTTTCTTAAAATTTTATCTCGTTTTACCCCATAAATAAGGCCAGCCAAATCAAGTCAGGTCAGGGTGTTAAATTTCCAAAAATATTTATATACAATCACAAACTCCCCAAAGAACCACTCACTATCAAAGGAATAGTTTAAATTTTAACAAGTAGCACTGCATTTTATCATAAGCAACAATGATGCTACCTCCTTAAATTTAAAAAAGAATTAAAAAATTACTTCCATTTGGTGAGGGAGTTAAAATGCAAACTTTCACAGCTGCTAGTCTTCTCTTTAGCACTTCCAGCTCTGCCTAGGCTGGTAACAAGTCTGAGGCATGCTTACAGTACTTCATGGGCCTAGTATTTCTAAATCAGGCAAAGACAGTGAGAAGAAAAATAATAACTTCTTGTGAATGTGAAGAACTGTTCGTCCAGCCCAGTTTAAGCTTTTTTTTTTTTCTGAGGTATTGCTTCTCTGACTTTCACAGGAATTACTGCAAAAACTTTACATGTTGCATGGGTTGAAAGCTTCTTTGGGTGACCACTGTAGTTTTTTTCTCTTCATCTCACCCCAGTACAGCCAGTTCAGTGCCGAGCAGTCCCTACAAAAATAAGAGTACGAACAGATCAAAGTACAGTACAATATTCCTTTCCAATCCAGCTATTGTTTTTAAGTTTCTCTGTATGTTCCCTTGTAAATACACCTTGCTGACTGTAGCAAGTCTTGTAGCTAGCACCATGTAACTTCAAGACACTTCTGTGAGGGACTGTGGATTTTAGAAGACAATATAGTATTTATTAAAACTAGCCCACTTATTAATTCTCTTAAATATGTATTCTGAAGACTAATGCTTTCTTCGGCCATTTTTACAATTTTTTTCCAAAAGAAAGAAAATGAAGCATCACACAGCATGTAAGTTATCTAGTCTTATATCTGTTTTAATATTTCACTAAGCTAATAGGAAATCTGTAGAAAAGTAAGGTTAGGATATGTCCTAAAAGATATCAGTTTTAAATTACTGCCTTATTAACTGAAAGACACGATTACTGAGGTTCTGAATGAAACATCCATTTCCATAATTGCCTGCATTCTAACATGATAGTTGTGCCTGGTTGAGCCCATATTCGGAGTTGCAACCAGCACATTTACTGGGACCCACATTATCTCTGCAGATACAGAGGAAAATAATCAGTGACTGAAGCTGGGTTACTTTGTGAAAGGACGCAAGCACTTGCAAGTTCTTCCAGAGAAGACCTAGTTTTCAATATTCTTAAATTTATCTTTTAAATTATTCTGCATAACACCATTATAAAAGCCTGTGACAATCAGATTCATATTTTAGGTGAGAAGTCTAAGCCTGAAGGACTTCAAAAACATGACATGAACAATGAATTAAATAAAATAACTTCCAGTTTGGTACAGAATGAACTAACTGTACCAAGTCCTGCACTTGGGTCACAATAACCCCATGCAGCGCTACAGGATTGGGGACGAGTGGCTGGAAAGCTGCCAGGTACAAAAAGACCTTGGGGTGTTCATTAACAGCCAAATGAACCTGAACCAGCAGAGTATGAAAGCATGGTCCTGCCTGTCCAACCTGATCTTCTTCTATGATCAAAGGACATGCCTAGTGGATGAAGGAAAGGCTGTGGATATT
>NW_010174734.1:813-1123 GCF_000695765.1 Mesitornis unicolor | reverse complement strand
CAACCGAGCCATTCTGTGATTCTGTGATTCAATACAGGTAAAAGATTAAAAAGCAGCTCTGAAAGAGTCGTATCAGCGCTCCCAGCTTCACAGCTGCAATGGGAAACCATGGACGGTGCCACAAAAATCCACTTACATCATCCGAGTGGGACTCCTCTTCCTCCTCCTCCTGCTCCTCCTCCTCTTCCTCAGCCCTGGCTGGGTGATTCACCTCAGGTCTTGCCACAGGCCCCTCGTCCTCCGTGATCTCATCCCCCCCAGCCGTGTAAACACTTTCTTCCTCTACAACCGTCTCAGTGTCCTGGTACTC
>NW_010174734.1:0-795 GCF_000695765.1 Mesitornis unicolor | reverse complement strand
GCGGGGGGGGGGAGCCTGTCTTTGGAAAATCCAGCTGCAGTTTCTTGATGATGCGGGGAGGGAGCCTGCAGGCCCGGATCAGCTCCAGAAAAACCTTCAGGGGGGTGCCCACGTTCCCGTAGGGCATGAAGGAAGGGGGGTTGAACTCAGGCAGCCGCTTCAAGTCTGCTTCTGTGACACATTCACCTGTAGGCGTCTTGGCCCCGCTGCAGGGCCTGTCTTTGGAAAATCCAGCTGCAGTTTCTTGATGATGCGGGGAGGGAGCCTGCAGGCCCGGATCAGCTCCAGAAAAACCTTCAGGGGGGTGCCCACGTTCCCGTAGGGCATGAAGGAAGGGGGGTTGAACTCAGGCAGCCGCTTCAAGTCTGCTTCTGTGACACATTCACCTGTAGGCGTCTTGGCCCCGCTGCAGGGAAACGTCTCCGCACCTGGAGGAGAGAAGGAACGGTTCTGTGGGGGAGCACACACTCTGATCCACCAGAGAGGGGGAAATCTGGGCCCTCCTGGGCAAGAAGGGGCTAAGCAGACCCCAAACCAACACTTTTTGCCTCATTTAAGGCATTAAGGAAACACCATGGGGGGTTTTAACCACACGGTGCCCTCACGTTGCCCGCTGGGACCCGCAGAGGTGGGATCCGGTGCTCAACGGGTCCTCCGCACCCTTCCAGGCCCGTGAGGGAAAGCGAGGCCCAGCCCTCCCGGTGCCCGGTCCTACCTGTCCCGGAGCTGAGGCGAACCCTGCGGATGAAGCAGCGGCCGGGCAACGAGGAACCGCCGGGCCCGACCCAACGCTTG
>NW_010174733.1:1195-2552 GCF_000695765.1 Mesitornis unicolor | reverse complement strand
TAGAGAGCGTCTGTTCAGGATTTAGTGGCCACCCCAGCCCAGCCCTAAACCACGACATTGTGCTAATTCCATTTGTATATGGATTGTTGGTATATGTGTCTGTGTGTAACTGTGGAGAAGGAGGGTTTGCCTTCCTTACCATGGGTCTTCTGAATGATGTTTGTAGAGAGGGATTCCTCTTGACTCCCTTTAGCCATTTGAAGGGTTATAGTTTTGGTGCTCTCTGTGGCCGACACGCACTGATCTCTGGGCAGCTCACCCAGGTGGTCAGACATCGTTCTTGAGATGGGACCGATTTCCTTCCCAAGGTGTCTGTCTCATCCCTTAAGTGGCCCAGAGAGGCTAAAATGGGTCTTCTGTGGCTAACTGTGGGTATCTCCAATTTAAGTGCCTATATTTAAGCAGCTTGCCTTGACTTCCAGTGAAGAGCTGGTCAACATATGGATCTAGAGCATGATTCATCCCCTCCCATCCTACATAGATGAATCATGTCCTAAACTCTGTTGCATTTGCTGTCTAATGACAAATCTCTTTCACATAATGAGAAAGACAGGCAGCTCAGATGCACACAGCTGCACTGGGGTGACGAATCTCAGCTAAGTGACTATTGTAAGGCCATTCAGGAATTCTGTAGCTGACTGGGGTACCAAACAAGGACACGTTAATGTTTGAACCAAGTACTTAATACATGAAGAATTTTCAAAATGCTGACTGTTTTTTTAATAATAAAAGTAGTCAGACCAGGTAGATATTTTAAGACACAAAAATCCTGTTTTCCTGCATGTGGTTTCAGTTATAAAATCAGAAGGGAAAACAAATAGAGAAAATATGAAATATAAAACCCGTTGCTTCTAAACAGAATGTTTTTCAAAGGTTTCCATGAGGTGTTGGCTGATCAGCAGAGCAAACTGTAAAACAACTTTACAAGCCACATTTATTCTAAGAACTCCACTTATTGAAGTACAATTCAAACTCTTGTTCTGCTGGCCAAATTCCATAAATGAAACACTTGTCCAATAACACACAGCTCTCCACTTGGATTCTCTGTTTCTTTTTGGCTTTGTGTGTCTGTGTCTCTCTGTCTCACTCTTTTTTAAGCATTTTTTTTAATTTTATCCTTTGCAAATGGAAACAAAATAGGTTTGCTTGTTTTAGGAATGGATTTAAGAAATTGACCAGTAAAAGTAAAAATAAGGAGAGGAAAAAGAAAACAGGCCACCTTTTTAGTCCAACTGACTAAAATGAACTCAGTTTCCCTTTCTCCCCTAGAACTTTATGGCCATAGGAATGTGACCATCAGCAAGACCAACCTTTTCTTATAAAAGAAGGGATAGTGCAGGTGTGAGACATTTTCAGA
>NW_010174733.1:0-1172 GCF_000695765.1 Mesitornis unicolor | reverse complement strand
AGGAATGAGTCCATGGATGTGCCAAGGAAAAGCCCTGCCGGTGGCGGTCCTGGGCTCACTGTGTTTCCCTTTTCCCACCTTCTTTCCTTCTTTTTCTGTCATCACCCCTACTCTGTCTGCAGCTCTCACTGCTCTTTCAGTTTGGTCTACAGCCTCACATCCAGACTGTGTCTAAATCTTTCATGATGTCTTTTGAAACCTGATTTTCTTATTAATCCAAGAAGCTAAAACTCTCACCTAAGCTCTCATCATATCACTTCCCCTTTAGCACAGACTTTGTTATTCCTGTCCTGTAGTATCACCATCTTCACAGCTTTCATTTTGGCATGACCCTCTTTCTCCTTCACATGTCTTCATGTCCATGTCTTCGCTTTCAGAGCCAACCATTGCTGTGTCTCATCAGGAGGAAAAAAATTATTTCTACACTTACCTGACCCATAACGCTGCCTCCACTTGCCAGAAACATTTCTAAAGATCTTCTTCTGTGGTACAAAGTTTAGATGTCCTAACATGAGGTCCAATGAAGTTAATGCCCTCCTTAATACAGCAAGTAGCAAGGTAGGAATAATACAGCAAGAAACGGGATGGTATCTCTACTGTCTTGTTAATCCTTAGTGGAAACTTGGGGAAGTCAGCTGCTGAATGTCTCTCATCAATTCAGGGGTGACCTCATAGATGAGAATAATCCTTTTTACTCACTATAGTGATTCAGGGACTCTGTAAGGCTTGAGTGTGACAGACATGGGCAAACAAATGTGAATCAAGTTGGAGCAGCTAGAAAAATTACTGTTCTTTGTTGGAAGCTACCTTCTGCCCAGCTGACATACCATAACTGATGGGTGTGAAAGAGAGGGCAGGAAAGGAAATGTGCTTTTAGGACATTTTTGTGTGGAAGAAGCCAGATTTAATTTAGCTTCTGCTGAAGGTGCTTTTAGGCAGCCTGTTCATGTTGCTGTAAGGTTGGAGCAGCTCTTGTGGTCAGTTTCAAAGCATGGGAACTGAACAAAAGACAGTGGGGACATCAACACCCTTTGAGACTTGGTGGTTGAGGTTGATGATTACTCCTTAAATGTCCCACCTGATCTGCAAGAGATCAAAGAGGGCTTGATCAAGGAAGTTTTCTAGTATCTCAGTGTAACTGGATCACAGAATCACACAGAATCACAGAATTG
>NW_010174732.1:0-9272 GCF_000695765.1 Mesitornis unicolor | reverse complement strand
TACCAGTAGATGAGAAGCTGCACGTGAGCCAGCAATGTGCATCTGCAGCCCAGGCAGCCAACAGCATCCTGGGCTGCATCACAAGAAGTGTGGCCAGCAGATCAAGGGAGGTGATTCTGCCCCTCTGCTCTGCTCTGGTGAGACCTCACCTGGAGTGCTGCATCCAGCTTTGGAGTCCCCAACACAAAAAGGACATTGAAGTGCTGGAGGGTGTGCAGAGGAGGGCCACAAAGATGATCAAAGAGCTGGAGCACCTCTCCTACAAAGACAGGCTGAGAGAGTTGGGGTTGTTCAGCCTGGAGAAGAGAAGGCTCTGGGGGGGACCTTATAGCGACCTTCCAATACCTGAAAGGTGCCTATAAGAAAGCTGGGAAAGAACTGTTTACAATTCATACAGCAGTAGGATGAGGGGTAATGGTTTTAAACTACAAAAGGGTAGATTTAGGTTGGATATTAGGAAAAAGTTCTTGAATACGAGGGTGGCAGATCACTGGCACAGGTTGCCCAGAATGGTGGTGGAGGCCCCATCCCTGGAGATATTCACAGTCAGGATTGATGAGGCTCTGAGCAACCTGATCTGGTAACACTGTCCCTGCTCACTGCAGGGGTTGGACTGGATGAGCTTTGAAGGTCTCTTCCAACCCAACACATTCTATGACTCCGTATTACCTTCTCTTCACTTGTCATTCAATTTGCTGGATGAAGACTTGCTGAAAGGCAGATTTTTTTCAGACACACTAACCACATGGTATGGAAATAATTGAAATAAAACCTGCTGGAAAAACACATTTGTAACATATTTGACAATCACTCCTTTTATCCAAACTGACATTAAAATAGCTTATGGAGGCAGCTACAGATAGTATTTGTTATTCCAAGAGAACTTCTGCTTATTTCTCTAACACTAATTTCTATGGATTCTTTTAACCTAACAGAACCTGGAAAATCCTATGTAACATTTTTCATTACCTTCAACATAAAATGAATGAACTGTAGTTCATTTAGATCTCACTGCTTCTCTTCATAACAAGGAAAAAACTGAGTAAATTTAATAAGCTCTGATGAAGGTTCACTTATAAAACAGTCTAAGACTTCCCTGTACTTCTTGAGAAAACAAGTTTGGCAAGAAAGAAAAACTGTATCAGTTAATTAGAAAAGCAAATCCCTTCAGTTTCTCATTGAGAATAAACACTGTCCATGCTCGGTAATTTCTGATCTATATTCATTCAGATATGAGGACGATATAAGTTTGCATAGCCAGTTCAGTTCCAAATTATACTTAATGTATCTGTCCTGCCCATACGTATGAGTAGGGAATAAATTATTATGTGCTTTTCCTATAGGAAATATTAAGTAATTTATTTTGGCTCACACAGGAAACTGAAACAAGTTGAGAACTCACTCTGTGGGAATCCTTTATACACATACTTTAAACATTGCACTATCATTCCCCAGTGCATAATCCTTTGACTTCTTGGTAAGTCACAAAACCATCCTTTACATCTCAACTTTTCAGATTACCTATTGAGATTTTAACATTCATCATCTCTGGTTAACCCATTTCTGTGTCTGCATTTCCCCCCTCTTCCTGCAATATGAGAGTTACTATCAATCAAATGCTTTTATTCCTTACTTGAAGTCTCGGGCACTGACTTACATCAGGATAAAATAATCAAGTGATTCAAAGTTGGTATTAACACAGGGCACCTGGTGTTACTTTAATTCTTAGCTTTGTTTAGTTCTTGAACCTCATGTGCTATTTGAAAGATGTTTTCTCTTACCTTGTGTATTGCACAGAACCTACCAACACAACTAAGCCTGAATTTTCAAAACATTAAGAATTACTTTAAAAATTAAGTCCTGAGGCAGTGCTCTATATTCTAATGTGACTTTAAGACTCTCACTGTAGGAGAAAAAAGGTGATGAGAGTACAATATTTTGACAAACAAGAATCTTTTTTCTTTCAGTTAACAAGTCCATAAATTTCTTTGACTTAAAATAACCTTCACTGAATTAGCCATGTAATAAACAAGAATAAATTAAACCTAAAACTAAGTAACACTTACTTGCACTGCAAGTTCACTGGTAGGTGAGGTGTAGAGTATACAGCAGGAACAGAACAGTAAAGGGGACTGGCTTCTTTTTCCTTCCTTCTCCTCTACTACCTTCGTGAGTTATTTGCCACACAAGGAAGCAGCTCCATTTCTGCTTATAGAGCCCAATGTTACATTTACTTATATAACTGCTACAATGCTAATGCAGACTGTAAACCTGAGACAAACATATAGCATCTCTCTGTTCAAGAAAGTTTATCTCCAGTGATAACTGAGAAATCTAAAAGCACGCATTACTGAGACTGCCAGTTAGTTTTCCTTTACTAAAGGCAAACACCAGCTTATCGAAAAAACCTGATAAGACAAAAGAAATCAAGACAAGCTTTTGCAAATTCCATGATGATTTTAACTCAATTAGTCAGATGACAGCAATATAATAATCCTTCCAAAATCAGAAAATACATCACCAATGACGTGGAGAGGCTCTACCTTACCAGTATTTCAAAAGAAAGTTACTTTCAAACCTAGTGACTTTCAAAGGAAGAAACAGAAGCGATAAACAGATAAATTAGGCATTATCTTGTCAACACTGACAAGATTAAACAAATAACCAACAAAAATTTAAACAGCACAAAATCTTCAGCTTGTTAAAGAAATGTATATCTAAATCCTATGGCAGCACTGAGAGTTTATGGCAGAAATTGCAAACTGTTCTCATGCCAACTGCCAGCATCCCCCAGATACTTCTCATCTCTAGACACCACTAGGCCCATCCCACCCTCAATCCTTAAGCTATCAACTATTTCCACCTCAGCACCAAGTAACAATGACAGTAACAATGCCTCCAGATGATATTCCAGGATACACAGATTTTTGTCTGTGCAGGTTTTGCCACGACTACGTAAGCTGGCACTTCTGTCTGGCACTCCATGGCTATACTTTTAACATAATTGCCATGTGGGCACCCAAACACCATATATAGTGTGATTTTAATGAACTTTGCATTTCCACAGAATAACGTTATTAATAAGCCAAGTAATTTAACCAGAAGACAGACCAACAGGACTGGAAAAATACCTAAGTTTTTTTTAAGTAGAGTATTTTCAAAAATTGTTCAACTGTGCTCAAGATGAGACAATTTAACTGAAACTGAGGTATTTCTTATTCTGATCTATTTCCCCATCCTGAGATTCCTCTGGGATGAACTATGTAACAGTGACTTTTGGTGCTGGATCTCTATACCCAACGGGCAACATGAACAATCTTGAGGTCTGTGAAAGGTGACTGAGAGAAGATATCACAAACACACTTCTCACATTCAGCATAACTAGAGAGTTTTATTTTTTCTAGGAAATCCACAGTATGTAGAAAAATACCAGCCAATGTACTTCTGGACCTTTCTACGAACAATATCAATTTCAGTTATACCAACAAACTTGAGAGGCAACTCTTAACTCCTTTGGATCTGAGCTTCATCCACCAACATCTTTCACAAAGGATTAAGCATTCAAAAATATTTTAACAGTAGCAATTTCCATGACCAGTCTTCCAAAGTGAAAAAGGATAAAGTTGATTCTGTTAATAAAAATGCAAACACACACACTACAGAGGACTAGTATTCTCTAGTTCATAAGAGCTTTAATGTTTGTTATTTAAACAATATGCCCTTTGTTTATGCCACCAACTTCTGATTGCAAACCAGGTTTTTCTTGCTTTAATACCCAACTGACAGTCTCTGATGCTGTGAATTCAGCCTGTTAAGAACTTAGGTATAATTTTCAGCAAGATAGCCAAGGACACCAAGAGTTGCAAAAAAAACAAACTTCAATTTTAAATGTTACTTTCAAACAATTCTTAGTTTACTCCTGGCAAACTATACTTCCTACTATCTGCTGTGTTAACTAAAATAGATACCAGTTCTCCAAAAAAATAGCATCATTTCCAGGAAATAAACTTAATTACTTTCTTTCCCTCCTAACTCTATTTAAGGGAACAGAGCTTGAACACTCATAGTGCATCTGTGCAGGTTTTTATGCCTGTATACCTGTCAGCTTTCCCATTACTAGCTTTTTTCCATCAGCTAATTTCACATTTAAGTTAGATGAGAAACTTAAACATATTGGGCTTGGTAACTGTATCATCCACTCTTTGGTCTTTTAAAGTAGAAATGAGGAAAATCCAAGCAAAAAACGAGAGATTATTCCACAAAGACACAAAACAGCTGCTGTACCAGAGAAAGGAAAAGCTTTCACATTGACCTACAAAAACCTCTATCACTTCATGAAGGGCCATGTTGACTGAAAGATCACTGAAATCAGCTTAATTTGTTACTGACTTGAGTAAGCTTCAGATATGATCTGTGGCCTCCTGACAAAGTTACTTTCTGTCCTGCCCATCTGAAAATCTTAAGTGGCATTACAAGAAATACATGTTATAAAAAGCATATTCTATATTTCTCAGTTATATTATCTGGCAGTACCTATTAGTAATATGTTGACAGTAACAATACTAAAACATGTCACAGAATTTTTTCACATATCTATAATAGACTGTCTAAACAAGAGATGAGGACATTATCTCCTGTATACATGAAGAGCTTTTTATATCTCTTCTGTCACAGATGTGAATTAACCAGTTGGCAACCTCAGCCATCATGAACAGCAACAATATAAACAGGTGGGGAGACAGAAGGTCTTTAAAGCTGATAAACATAAGCACCATCACTTTTCATGGCAATCAAAACTGCATTTCTCATGAGGCTATAAGAACTTACTCAATATTTTTTGACTTCTGTAGCACAATTAACATTTTAAAAGCTCAAGAAACTGCCCTCTGACACTTGCTCTGAAAGGTTGGTAGATTATTCCACTTACTGAGGGTTTTTCAAGGACCTTTCATTGAGAGAATTAGGAACCTCTGTCAAATTTCCATTCTGGAAAGCAGTCTAATAATTCTATTTCCAGAACTGTAAAATAAGAATGATATCTTGTTGCAGTTCTGGAAAAGTAAAAAAAAATCTTATGACTGTTTAAATAATAAAAATATTATTTTGCTCAGATACTGATTTTTTTTTTGTAGCAATGCCTCCAGTATAAAGAAACAAGACTCTCAATGTAGATTAGCATTTCCTAAAGAAAGTCCCTACCAGGCTAAACCTACTAGCTTCCTACTTTGCTTGTACAATTAGGAGTTTCACCCCCTAATTTCACAGGGCTATAGACAAGCAAAAAAAGTTACTATTTACATATGAACAAGATGTCAGCAGCTTATACTTGAATTTAGAAATAATGAAAATACTTAATTTTAATGCAAAATAAGAGGCAAAACCAATGTTAAACAATCAGACCACAGGTACCTAAGCATTTCACTAAAACCACATACACAGGATTTCAACTGAGAGGAATATGAGTTCTACTACATTTAGTATTCCTGACAGATTTCTACCCTCCCATTTTCCCAGTAACTATTATTCAACCATCCACATATCTGTTAACTCAGAGGTTGAACAATTTTTCTTCATCATAGTTTGAAGTAAGACAATAACTCCACCTCTCAGCTATTTAGCTACACTACCAAGGTCTACATAAAGCAATATGGCATAACACTGAAGTCCATGAAAAATAAGGGGGTTTTCGTAATTTCTGGTGAAATAAAGAAGGGAAATGTGGTTGCTCACATAGGCAATTAAAAGGGAAACAAGAATTTGCTTCAACTTGTATAATACTCTAAATTATCCCACTAGGGTACTAAATCAGTTTTACAACTTGCTATGTTAATTCCAGAATCATCAGGAAAAAATGTCTTCATATGTGTTACCAATATTTGGACTTTAACTCAATCACTTCTTTAAGCAAAGGGTAAGAACTGCCAAATGTTTCATGTGATATGCCTGACAGCTTAAAGTGAAGCTTGCTGAAACAACTGTAATTCCATTAGCAGAGTATTTAAAAACCCATTTCTGTTCCCTGAAGAAAACTGTTTACCAAAGAAAGGAATTAGTTCTCTGTCCACTGTATGGATCAACTCTCCTCTTGAGCATGCTGTCAAATGGATGGTCAGACTCTGAAGCCTCTGAACTGGAAGCAACCCAGGGCTACCCTGGACTGAAAGGCGCTTAGCCAGACAAGGTGAAGAGTTATTCACAGCCTTGTGAGGACCCCTAATTTCCAGCTTCTCTGCTCTCACAGCTACGCTGGCGAGCTGGCAGGGAGACTGGGAGGCAAACTGGGGATAGCTATTCTAGCTTCTGAGAGAATCCAGTAACAGTACATCCTAGGAATATTTTAGCCAAACTGATAAACATTAATAGAGAACACTAAGCTGAACTTAACTGACCTTTTAATTTTAATAAAAACACAGTCTCCATTTATGACACCACTAATAATCATGTCAGACATAGGAAAAAAATTATCTTAGTTACCTGCATACTGTCAAATAGCTAACATTTCAAATAATATCATGGATTAAAGCAGCAAGTACTTAATCCTGTCTGAAATAACTTTTTTCAATAAAACTTCAAAATTTGACACATAATAAATTTGATTCCACTTGCTATGAAATTGATAATTTACACCTTAAAACAGTGGACTGCTTAAGAGAAGCACAATACAGTGTTTATTATTTTTCTTATATATAATAAACTGTTAAAAGATATTTTAGAAAAAGCTTAGAAAACTAAACTAATTTGCCTCCCTCTCTTATACTTCAGATTCTTTAATAAAAACTTATATCATGTATACAGAGTTGAATATGACATTATTGCTAAGTCCATAAATCATACAGACAGTTCCTGCCACACAGGTTCTAAGTTTTCCCTATGTATCTCTCTTCAGATGCAGGTCTGAAGACCAACATTCAGTAGGAAACTAACGAAGTCAGTGAAACTTCTGGTGGTGAAGACAAGAAGTCACCTCTGAATTGATCCAAGAGATTTTTAATTTACTGATGCTACTCAAACATCAATCTTCTGATGGCACCCCATACAAGAACAAAGAAGATACGTCTTTTATTACTGCAATTACCACTTTCATACCTGCTAGAACTCATTCTAAAGCATGTTAATTTTAATTTCCTCTGACAAATAGGTTTTGCTTCAACTGCTCACCACTTACCACGTAAGAATATTAGGATGTGGTATATGACTCCTGTTCTTGTTCTTCTTGAATAGCCTCAGGCAGCGTGGTTACTCTTGTCTCCACAAGGGATTGGAAGCATGCAAAGTTATGGTAGGAACCTGCTGAGACTGGTAAAGTGTCTGCAAACCACACACATTATTCCATTCCTAAAAATATGCAAAAAAAATCCGTAGTTATATTTTCATTTACAATATTTAAAGACTAAGAAATTCAACATACTGATTTAGTTATTCTTAGCACTGAGCATACAGCTTGGTGAATACTTTGCTGAAATCCAGTCTTGTTTAGGAAAGAGGGCAGCTATGGTGCTGCCATTACTCCAAATACAATTGTGTTACTGAACCCACAGAGAGATCCACTTTGTTCTCACCCTGTCATGTTCCATGCTCAGCCTCAGATACATTTAGAAATGTGTATTGCAAACATAGCCTGATACTGCAGGCAGCTGATAGTTGAGTAAAGCTCATAAATTAGAGGTGCCACAGCTGCAGGCAAGATAGGAGCTAAGCATGCTAACCTTATTTTGATCTAAGTCTACACTCTTGAGCAAACCAGCCAATCCTATCTTTCATTCAACCTTTGTCTCTGTGAAATAGCATTCCAAATAACCTACAGAACCAGGCGAAAATAATTAGCTGATAAGGACTAATTGCCACAGTACCTCTCACCACCTTCTTTCCAACACGTTCACAAAAGTCAGCTTGTATAGAAGTTGAACTTTAGCTAATGAGAGCCTAGAGATGATGGAAAGCAAATAATAGCTCAAACCTGATACAGCCACTGAGAACACTGGAAGTGTGAACTGAAAATGAACACCAAAACAGAAGTTGTCTATCGACTGCCTACAGCAGGGACAGAAAGACACAGATCAGTAGGTTTGTTTCTGGAGCCCTGTGGAAACAATCCAAATACACTGACCTAAGAACAAGCTCATTTCTTGCTTTTGTTTCCATATCACTTACTATCAAGGATCTCTGTTCTGTATACTACAGTTATAAGCCATCCACATTACAGATAAGAGGCAACCATTCTCCTTATTGCTGGTCCTTACGATAACTTCTCTGGAATCTCAGGATAAAGAAACAACAAGAAACCAAGATAAAATTTGAGTATCACTTGCCTGAATAGTTTATGTATCTTGAAAGAGTCTGTGAGTAAGCTTCCTGCTGACAAATACACATGGAAGTTACATTACTTTCCCACAAGCCTTGCAGCACAGCCCTTGGATGTCCATAGTGGTCAGAAAGATTCCCATAGAGAGAAAGCAACTTCCTGGTTATTTCTGTCCTAAAGCCATTGGTCTCCCACACACCTAAGCAGACCCCACCCCCCATGTTTTCCAATTAGCAGAACTGGAAAATCCTACAGAAAGTGAACACATCTTCTTAATCAAACTTGGTAAGAAAGATGCAACACACTATCTCCCATGTCCTGAAAGCAGATCTTGCACAGTTCAAAGCAATACACTTAAAGAGATGTACTCAAAAGTCTGAGCTACATAACTAAGATCTCCCCTGAAAGGGCCAAGACCCAGTAAAAGGTGACATGCTACCAACATAACAACCGAGTAGACAAAACAGCTGTGTTAGCAGATGACACAGGTACCAACTTGAAGCCTGTGCCCCCTTAATAGGACAGTCAACTAAACACAGGTGGATAATGATCTCTTCAAAAGGAGGGTTTTTTACACAACCTGTACTTTATCTGATCAATTTTCTGTACTCAACTGTATGGAAATACCCTTTTGCACTTGTGGTACAAGAGGCCACATTTTCTGCCCAGTTAAAGGGCAGCATGCGAGAGACAGGGCAGGCCTCCCTGGCTCAGAGCACTCCAGTGCTCCTGTCAGGCACAGGGCACGGGAGGCGGCGCTGGCAGTCGGCCACAGGCTCACGCTTACGCTTTGGCGAAGGCCACCTTGCCCCTTGGCTCTTCACCGACAACGCCACTTTCTTAGCGCAAGGCAAGAGAGCCGAACACAAGCTGAAGGGCACCTCGCCAGCGAGGGACAGCAGAGCCCCAGCAGATCCCGTTAACGATCACCCGACGGGAGAAGCGGCCCACAACCACACGTAAGGACCCG
>NW_010174731.1:0-794 GCF_000695765.1 Mesitornis unicolor | reverse complement strand
GAAAGGCCACGACCCGCAGGCAGCTGCCAGAGCGCGAGGAAACGAGCGTGACTTGGGCCAGGGACAGGAGGGGACCGCGATGAAACCCACAGCGAGGTTGGCAGCGCTCGCAGGGCTGGGGACACCCCAAAAAAGGCACCAGGTTGAGCACCCCATGGCAGCAAAACGCTGGGAACCCCAATATCGCCTCTCCCTGCACCCCATCCCAACAGCTCAGACACCTCAGTCCGCTCCAGCTGCCTCTATTCATGGTCTGGTGTGGGGACAGCACGGGGGGACCGTCCCCAAGGGGCCAGGGGAGCAGAGGGGAGACCTCAGGCCGGCAGCAGCGCGGGTGGCTCGTCCTCGTCTGAGTCGAATTCGGCGTTTTCGTCCTTCACCCACTTGCCGGAGCGGTCCTGGATCCAGCCAGCACTGGGGACAGACAGACAGACAGACGGACAGAGTGACAGGGGGTTTAGTACAGGGGTCCTTGTGTCACCCAGGCCAATGCTCACCTCCTCAGCTGCAGGTACCGCTCCAGGGCCTGGCGCTTTTCAGGGCTGAGGGTTTCGGGCCGACTCAGGGACGATGATTTGGCTTTTCCTTTGGTGCTGCGCTGAGGCCGGGCCGGAGCCACCTTTGGTGCGTCTGGGGGGGGCAGGAAGGGGCTGGTGGGACCCTCAAAAATGGGACAGGCCTGGCTGGCAGCCCCTGTGTCCTGCCCCCCGGATCTTACCTGCTCTCCCGCCGCGGTGCCCCGGCAGCAGGGCTGCAGGGCTGGCATCCACGGCTTCCCCGTCCTTAGCTGATGG
>NW_010174730.1:0-2339 GCF_000695765.1 Mesitornis unicolor | reverse complement strand
TCCCCAGAAGGGAAGAGAAAAGACAATAAGGCAGAGAGACTATATGGGTTGGAAAAATAAACTAACAGGTTTAATTAAACAATAATACTAATACTACAGGATAATAATGTAAATAGATAAATAATGAAATATGTACAGATATGTACAAATATATATACAAGACCAATATAAAATCCTCCCCCCTTCCCCACCCCAATGATGATTACATCACCAGAGGCTCTGTGGAGGAGGGCACTGGAAAAGTCCCAGACTCAGTAGCAGGTGGGAGCAGGATGCAGGAACACACAAATCAGGATCAGAGGCAGACGAACTAGCAGGGTTCTGCTTGGAATTCGGCGTCTGCAGAATCGAGATGGATGGAAGGGTCCGAGATGGAAGGGCTCCAAGATGGAAGAAGGGTCGAGACCCTCGTGATCCCTCAGCTTTATACCGAGTATGACGTATGTGGGATGGAATACCTAGTTGGTCAGTTTTGGGTCCGCTTCTCCCCCGTAGGCGCAGACACAGCACCCATGAGAGACAGTGAGACAGTGGCCATGAACATAATAAGTACACACTGTCTGGGAAAAACATACTGCTAGTTTCAGCAAGTTCAGCCACTTAGAAGAGACTGAGCTGAAAAGTAAAATCACTAAATAGAAAATAAGTTCTTTTAAGCTCAAACCAGGACAGATTTTAAACTAGAAAAGGCTAGATTTAGACTAGATATTAGGAAGAAATTCTTTACTGTGAGGGTGGTGAGACACTGGAACAGGTTGCCCAGGGAAGTTGTGGATGCCCCCTCCCTAGAAATGTTCAAGGCCAGGTTGGACGGGGCTTTGAACAACCTGGTCTAGTGGGAGGTGTCCCTGCCCATGGCAGGGGGGCTGGATTAAATGATCTTTAAGGTCCCTTCCAACCCAAATCCTTTTATGATTCTATGAGTATTCAGCAGCTTCTAATATAACTTTAGATATACTGCAGTTGGTCTGTATTCTCAAGAGGGATTTTAACACAGAAATTTAATAGACTACAATCTTTGTACTATTTAAATAACCTTAATTATTGCATGAGTTTTAAATCTATCTCCATATCATTTCAGTTTTGATTCACAGTTTAGGACAAGAAGTAATAGCTTATTTTGTAGTAAAGCAAGGACAAAAATCAAGCAAAGTAAGCAGAGGACTGAGTAACCCAAGGCAAAACCAAGAATAAGTTAAATAAATAAATAAGAGAGAAGTCCAAGACAGAACAAACAAAATATAGTTAAATAGTTCAAAGCTAATCACAGGGCAACACTATTTCAGTTGAGCTAAAGGAATGAGACCATAGTCCCAAAATATGTTGTTACTTTTTCCTGATGGACAAACGCATTTGAAATCCTCCTTACGCTTCACTTCTCAGTCCTTTCACCCATTTGGCTCTTGACAGTGTCTAGAATAATGAATACATGCCTTGAATTCTTGGGTCATTTTCCTTCAAAAAGAACTTGGCTGTGTGTCATGACTGTGCTTGGCATAGATCTCACTATGCCAGGAGGACAGCATGTTTAGTACTTCCTAATTTAAAGCTCTATAACTGCCATTAGAAACGGTTTGGGGGTTTTTTTGTGGGTTTTTTTGGTGTGTGTGTGGTTTTTTTTTCTCCTTAAGCTGCATTTGAAGGAATAGAAGACAATCTAGCACCTTTTAACACTAAACATTTAATGTTGTTATTACAGCTTTCAGAAAAAAAGGATTCTCTACAACTTAGTTCACTGTAAGCTCTACATTGATCATACTCCTATAACAGATATACTTTTAGCTCTTCACATCAATGTGAGCAAGTAAAAAAAGTTGCAAGACATAGAAACATTTTAAAAACAGAATCATAGAATGTATTGGATTGGAAGGGACCTTTAAAGATCATCTAGTCCAACCCCACTGCACTAATCAGGGACAATGTTACTAGATCAGGTTCCTCAGAGCCCCATCAAGCCTGACCTTGAATATCTCCAGGGATGGGGCCTCCAAAACTTCCCTGGGCAACCTGTTCCAGTGATCTACCACCCTCATATTTAAGAAACTTTTCCTAATATCCAACCTAAATCTACTCTTGTCCAGTTTAAAACCATTACCCCTCGTACTATTGCTACATGGAGCCACTGAGGGCCATTTCCCAGGGGGTCCTATTGAGTAACTCCTTGAAGAGCTGGAAGTTGGCTTTCCTGAAATTCAGGGTCCTGACTACGCTTCTCATATGACTCATACACCTTAGGACAATGAACTGCACAAGCGCATGATCACTATAGCCCAGGCTGCCGCCAATCATGACATCCCTGATTAGCTCAGGTGACCATCAGGTCCAATATCGCTTCCCCT
>NW_010174729.1:0-1278 GCF_000695765.1 Mesitornis unicolor | reverse complement strand
GCGATTCTGTGATTCTGTGATTCTGTGTGTGCAGTAGGAAGTGACTGTATCCTGAGTTAATCAAAGACTGCAATATAACACTTAAGCTGGATTTCATTATAGTTCATTACCTCAAAGACTTTAATGTTGGGAAGGAGAAGAGCAGCTTGCTTGCTTTTATTTTGAAGCAGTTCTATAATTTACGTTAGGTTCCTAGCTTAGTTGTTAGAAAAAGACACGTAGTACCTTTTGGTACTTTACAGTTTGCTAGGACTCATGAAGTCTCCCAATGTTTGTCTATAAAGGTTTACCTAATGAAATCCTTTAATAACCAACACGTGTCCCCATTTGTTTCAGGGGAAGTCCTTTCCATTTCTATTGACATTGCAGCCTCCTGAGAACCACTGAGCGAGGAGGTGGAGTATCAGGAGTCCCATTTATAGCTTTCTAAGTCAATAGAAATAATCCCAGGGAAATTTTGAAAGAGATCTTTAATTATTTAACACTGACCTGGGGAAATAATCTTCTGTCAAAGCTAGCTGATCAGCAGGATAGCTGGTCACCTGGTGCTCTGTTGTGCTCTTTAAAGAAGCAACAAAACAACTGGATGTTATTGTCAGGAATGATATATTGTCAGGAATATTTTTTAAGGCATAAACTTGAGTTCTGACTTAGAAGTTTTCTAGGCCAATTCAAATAGATGGCCAGTTTTTCATAGTATAAAATACCTACATCTGTGTGTGGCAGTTCTTTCAGAAATGCAACATGATTTTTCTTTAAGCACTGCTAATATTTCAGGTTGACACTGTGTTAGAAAAATACAGAAACTCATTTTTCTTGTCTTTTGGGTTATGATATCTGAAATATATTCCAATGGCTACAAGAAGTTTTAGTGCAAACTGCAAAATTTTGTAAAGGGAAATTATGCTGTACTAGATCTTGACGATATTCCAGTAATCCTGAGCTGAAAGAATTTTTCAAAAGAGTGAGTTTTCCTCCTGGTCTCACATCAGTCAATCAGTAATGAGTATGTATTTGCATATATGACAAGCTGGTACAGTTGAGAGTGATAACAAAGCAAGTTTACAGTATTTTCACTGTTGACATCATCCAAGGTTAAAAAAAAAGTATCTTTTCCTATTTTTTCATTTGCTTCATAGATTTTTCACCCTTTGTCATTTGCATCTCCAGAATCTTTTCTGCAATTGTAAAAGACAAACAATGTAAAAAGAGAAGTTTATGATTTACAATTACAAATTTTGTATAGCTGTTGAAGGTAAAGGGGCCCAAGATAGCTGG
>NW_010174728.1:2644-2859 GCF_000695765.1 Mesitornis unicolor | reverse complement strand
CCTTGACCGTCTGCAAGAAATCCCACCTATTGCTCCCCTAAACCTGAACTGTTCGCCTTAAATCTCAACCATTTGCCCCAAATCTCAACTATTTTAGGCCCAGCTACGACCATTTGGTCCTGACCTCGATCATTTTAGGTGCAAACCTCAGCCTCTCTTAGGCCCCAATCTCAACCGTTTTAGGCCTCAAAACCTCGACCCTTTTAAGCCCAACT
>NW_010174728.1:0-2072 GCF_000695765.1 Mesitornis unicolor | reverse complement strand
GCAGTAGTAGGTGGCCGTGTCGTCGGCCTTGAGGCCGCTCATCCGCAGCATCACCGTGCTCTGGGAGTTGTCCCTGGAGATGGTGAAGCGCCCCTGGACCCCTGGCGCGTAGTAGGTGTTACCATAGCTGTTAATAAGTGCAACGAAGTCCAGGCCTTTCCCGGGCGCCTGTCACACCCACTGCATGTTGTAGCTGCCGAAAGTGAAGCCTGAGGCCTCGCAGCCGAGGGTCAGGGACCCCCCGGGGGGCTGGAGGCCACCGCCGGACTCCACCAGTGTCACGGCCGCCCGCCAGCCTGGAGGAGGAAGAAGAAAGACGCCATTGAGTCTCCCAGTTCAACCAGTTGTCCCCATCGGTGGTGCCTGGGGTTGGGGTTCAAGGGGCTGGGGCCTAAACTGGGGCCTGAAATGGTCCAGATTTGGCAGTGAAATGGTCCAGATTTGGGACCATGTGGCGCAAATCTCAACCATTTCCCCAATTTCCCCAATTTTTACCACAGATCTTAAGTGTTTGCCCCAGATCTGGACTGCCTTTGCCCCTAAACTTCACCATTTGACACAAAGACTGAACGTTTCCCCAAATTTCTGCTCATTTTGGTCACAAACCTGAACCACTTCTCTCCAACTTGGACCGTTTGTCCCCAGTCTTAACCACTTCAAGTAGTTTTTGGCCTTTTTTACCACAAATTTCACAATTTTCCCAAACTTTTTCTTGCTTTTGTCCCAAACTTTGACCATGTGGCCCAAAGCTCAAACATTTCCACACTTTTGGACCACTTTTACCACAGATCTTGACCATTTTACCCAAATCTTGACTGGTTTTGCCTCTAAACTTGACCATTGGCTGCAAACCTTGAATATTTGCCCCAAATGTCAACCATTTTGCCCCAGATCTTGATTGTTTTCCCCAAATCTTCACAGGTTTTGCCTCAAACCTTAACATTTGACCCAAACAGTGACCATTTGCCCCACATCTCAACTGTTTCTGCCTCAAACCTCGACCATTTTTACCCCAAACCCTGACCATTTACCTCAAACCTCAACCATTTTCCCCAATCTCAACCATTTTTGCCCAAAATCTGGACTGGTTCTGCCCTAAACCTCCACCTATTTAACCACCACCACCACCACAATCCAGTGGGGGAAAATGGCCGAGGTTCAGGGCAAAAACAGCCACGGTTTGGGGCCTGAAAGGGACCAAGATTTGAGGTCTCAAAGCAGTCAAGGTTTGGGCCCAAAAATCAGGTGATTTGGGGGCCTAAAAGGGTCAATGTTTGGGCCTAAAAGGACTAGGATTCAGACCTAAAAGTGGCTGAGTTTGGGGCCTAAAAGTGATTGAGGTTTGGGGCCTGAAAAGGGAATGAGGCTTCAGGCCTCAAAGGGGTCAAGGTTTGGGTCTAAATGTGAAGATCTGGTTCAAAAATGGTTGAGGTTTTGGGCAAGTATCTGAGGATTGCAGTCAATGGTCAAGATCTGGGGCAAAACCAGTCAAGATTTGGGTAAAATTGTCTAGATCTGTGGTAAAAATGAACAAAATTTAGGGAAATGAATGAGATTTTGGCCAGACGGTGAAGGTTTGAGACGAAAACGGTTGAGGGTTGGGGCAATGGTTGAGGTTTGCAGTGACCGGTCAAGTTTAGGGGCAAAACCAGTCAGGTTACGTGGAAAATGGTCAAGATCTGTGGTAAAAATGGTGAAAAATGGAGGAAATTGTTGAGATTTGGGCCACACGGTCAAGGTTTGAGACAAAACCAGTCAGGATTTGGGGACAATGACCAAGATTTGAGGCAAATGGCCCAGGAAATCATACCACCAGCAGCACCAGCATAACCACCACCAGCTTCTTTGGCGCAGTAGTAGGTGGCCGTTGCGTTGGCCTTGAGGCCGCTCATCCGCAGCGTCACCGTGCTCTGGGAGATGTCCCTGGAGATGGTGAAGCGCCCCTTGACCCCTGGTGCGTACTCGGTGTAACCACCACTACTGTTGATACCCGCGACGAACTCCAGGCCCTTCCCGGGCGCCTGGCACATCCATCCCATGCCTCTGCTGCTGAAATCGAAGCCTGAGGCCTT
>NW_010174727.1:789-1067 GCF_000695765.1 Mesitornis unicolor | reverse complement strand
CCCCCCGCCCTTGAATGGGGATGGGATTTCCATGGCTCTCCAGTGCCCCAGCCCCTGAGCAGTCAATGCAGACGAGGTCTCTGGAGCTCACCGGGAGCAGCGATGGTGGGGTCAAATGCTGGGTAACAAGGCCCAGCACCAAGGGATGCTCTCCGAGGTCACAACGGGGAGGGTTGGGTTTCAAGAACCACAAGTGAGTGCAATCCTCCTCATTCCGGGCCGTGCTGGGCCAGGATCAAACCGCAGGAGAAGGTGGAGGGGAACTGATGCGGCAGCAG
>NW_010174727.1:0-476 GCF_000695765.1 Mesitornis unicolor | reverse complement strand
GGCGAGCGGCGCTGGGCAGCTGGGGGGCACTGGACCCCCCCGGAGAATCAGCCCACACCGAAATCACGTTTTGTTCCGATGTGCAGCAGGGGGGGGATCCCGCAGTGAGACCCCAAAAACTGACCCAGCTGAGCCCGACTGCGGGGCTGGGGGGTCCGGCCCTGCCATGGGGGCCATCGATGCCGCACCAGGCCCATGTCAGCCCAGGCTGTGCCCCCACGGCCCCGGCTCAGCAGTGTCCCTGGCGAAGGCCAAATCCCCCCCAGGACAGAGCTGGGCCAGCTCGGCCCCCACAGGGCTCCCAGCAAGGGGGACAGGGCTGACCCAGCAGGGCCAGGGCATCATCCCCGAACGCCTTTCAAAACTTTTTTACTTTCCCCCCCTCCTTTCTTTTCTCTTGTTCTGCTTCCTGGATTTTTCCTCCCCTCTTTCCTTCTTATTTAATGAAGGTGGCCAGGCTGCACCCAGCTCCCCAG
>NW_010174726.1:0-18341 GCF_000695765.1 Mesitornis unicolor | reverse complement strand
CACCGTCCCCAGCCCCATCCACCCCAATGGGGTTCACCCAACGCACCCATCACCACCAGGACCTGCAGGTGGGAAGGAGCCCCCCACCCACCCACCAAAGATCCCCCCAGTCCCCTCCACAGCCAACCCAGCTCCGCAGGGCTGAGCAAGCAGCTCTGGGCTCCCAGTATAGCACTGGTGGAACAGGACCATGTCCTCAGAGCATCTTCTGGACAGCACAAGCGCCCCAGTTGCTCACTTTAATTAAAACTCGCCTGCTGTAAAAACAATATCGGAAGGGGAAAAAAAAAAAAAAAGAAAAAGAAAAAGCATGACTCTTTTCTCATTTATTTCCCTCCTGTCCTCTTTTCTCCTAAACAAACACACAGGTTTCAGGAATATAAACCTTGCCCTAAATAGTGATTTTTTTTTTTCCACTAGGAAACGGACAGGTCCCCTGGCAGAACAAAAGGGAAAAAAATTAGTGCAATTCCTCCGGGGGAGATGTGAATCCAGGTCCGTCAGGATTAGCTGCGTTTTCAGCACAGGACAAATTTAGAAGCCTTTATCTCAGGGCAACAGAGGGGGAAAAAGAGGAGATCATAAGAAAAAAAACCCTCGCTGCTGTTAAAAGCAAATGAAGGTTTCACAACAGGAGCTCAAAGAAAACCCCCAAGGAATCGAAGACCAAAACTTTGTGCACACATCAGCTGCTTTGATCCAAGGCACGAGCAGCATCGCAGCCGAGGGTCACCATGGTTTGTCCATGCTGGTGCCCATACCAGTCCCACCAGCATCACCGGGCACCACCTTCCCCAGCCTGGCCCAAACCAGGCTCCCCATGCCCCTGTTCTCCCTCATCCCCCAGGGATGGATCATGTTTGCAGTAAAAATCACTTGGAAGCATGAAAAAACCCATGGCACTAAACAAACAGGAGCACAGCCTGGTTTCTCCCATCAGGAGAATGGGGAGCAGCAAGATGAAGCCTCTTGAAGTCTGCTTCCCACCCCATGGCCTGTCCCCATGTCAGGGTGGTGACACCACATCCAGCCCATGCTTGGGGTTGAATGACTCAGTTTAGCTCAGTAAGGATGGGAAACCCAAAATGGTTCGTGGGTGCAGCCCTGCCTACCCTGGGGATGGTGACACCACATCTCCAGGTCTCCAAATCCTCCCTGGATGGAGCTGGGATGGTTGAAACCTTTCACATCCATGGGGATGCTCAAGGATGGTGGCCACCTCGCTGTGCCAGTGCTCGCTCCCCCAGGCAGCAGGGAGATAAAGGAGGGAGTTAAAAATAAGAACGTTTCCTTCCTTACCCCCAACTTTAAGCCACGTGATAAAGAAAAACTGGGAGTTTCCGCCGCCCAGAGAGGAAGCGGCGGCAGAGAACCAGCCAGTGAGTCAGTTCACCACCAGTCTTCCCATCCCTACGGCACGGCCTCCATCGCTGCTGGGGTTGGAGCTGAAATTACTGCTTTGCAAGTAACTGCTCAAACTGCGGGGCCACCTCCCTCCTGCAGGTCCCCCAGCCCCATCCAGAGGATGCTGCTCTGGCCAAAGCTCCCCTCTACCTGCACCTCATTCCCGTGGTGGCCCCTGCCAGAGAGCACTTCCTGATGTGGGATGGTGTTGGCTTCCCAACCATCCCAAAACCCTTGGATCATAGCCCCCCAGGGCTGGACAGGAGCCCAACTGGTCCAGATGCTTTGGGAGCAAATACATTGCTGATGGAGAGGATGGCGAGCAGGGATGCTGGCTGGGGGGGAGCAGATGGCTCAGTGGTACCCAAGCAGCATCCCAGCACCCTGCCAGGTCCCCATCTGGCATTAATCTCCTCAAACATCCCAAATCAAGGCTGGGAGCTCAAGGGTGAAGCCACTTGGAAGAAGAAAGCAGAAAAATAACTGTAGCCTTCTTTGTTCAAGGAGGAGGAAGGGAGACACTTGGTCCCTTGTGCGGAGGAGAGGGGGAGCGGGAAGGCTCTTCCAACAGACACGCATAGGAGGGGGATTTTTTTGGCCAGGAGGCGAGTTTCCCCTTGTCTCGCTGGCTCTGGGCATGCCCTGACCCTGCTGCTGCCCACAGATGCAATGCAAAGGCCATCCCAGCTCTGTATGGTGCCTTTCACGCTGCTCTTCCCACCCCAGCCACCCTGCTCAGAGCAGCAGAGCTGGGCCAGGATCAACTCCAGGCTACGGCAGTCAAAGAAAGGGCTTGTTTCCAACTTGTTTCTCCTTTTGGGTGAGGATTTCAGAGCCCAGAGTAACAACCACTGAAAAAAATCTGTTCCTTTGCTGCAGAAGATGCTACGTGCAACCCCAGCGACCAGGGTTAGACCCCAAATCTGCTTTGCTTGAGCTGCAAACGCAAACCTCCCACCTAGCAGCGGTTTGAAAGGTGACCCAAGGTCTGCCAGGGCAGGGCTGAAACCCCCTTGGGTGCCTTCATTAACGGGCAGAGCCGAGGGCCAGGTCCCTCCTGCTTGTCCCATCTGTGCCTCCGCTCGCGCCCGGCCGCCCCCGACTGTGGCTGTGCCACAGCAGCCGTGCTCCCCCCAAAATAGCTCTCAGACTGGATGACTTTGGCCCACATCCTCAAAGGTAGCGAGGCTCCAGGTTACCTCGGAGAACCTGAGCCTCCATCGCCGCGAGGGTGCCAGGAAATGGCTTGGCATGGAGAAGATGCTGGTGTATACGTGGTCCTGCCGGTCCTGACCCTCACCGTGCATGGGGAGGATGCCCACATGCTGGTCTCACCCTGAAAAGGCAGAGAAGAAGAGGCCATAGGAAAATAGGGCAAAATAGAGCAATTCCTCAAATCCCACGCTCGCCCCTCGCCCACACAACTGCCCCCACGCCCAAGCCTGCATTGGGTGCATCCCACCCCGAGCAAAAGAAGCCAGAAAGAGGGGAAGGACCCCCCGCTGCCACCCACCCTCCCTCCCCAGAAGGGTTAAGCGACGCCCACGTCGAAGACACTTTGTACTTGGGTTTAAAAATACAGCCAATGCCCCGGTGGCTCAGCTCCGTGCAAGTTGCAGGTATATTTCCACGCTCGAGCCGATAACCTTCCCCGAGGGAAATTTAGGCTTTTTATGATTAAAAGGGGAAAAAATAATAGTGGGGACTTAAATATAGTACAGAGCCAGAGAACAATTAGCAGTTGCCGTTAGCGACACCGGGGCCAAGTTTGGGACAAACGCCGTGGTTGTCTGGAGAGCAGCGGGGCTGGGGACATGGCCGGGTGACACGGGAACCATCCGGGTGACACAGGGCAGGGAGGGACGCTCGGTCCTTGGCAGATGGCCCTCGGGAGCCTGGTCCCGGCACGACCCAGACCCATGGGAGCTGCCTGTCGGGACCAGCCGCACCTCACGGGCATGATTTCTTTCCTACCTTCGCTTTATCAAAAGCAAATGGAAGTGTTTGCACAGGCTTGTAGCTCCCCTAATAAGCAAACAGAGGTTAATTATGGGGTGGAGCAGAGCTTGGGGCTGCCAGCCATCCCCTCGCCGTGGGTCAGGATGGCAGCCAGCAGCAGGGACACAACGGGCGAGGGACGAGCCCCGTTCCCCATCCCTTCGGGTGCACTGCCCAAGAGATTTCACATTGCACAACCCTCCCCGGCCCGGCCGTCTGCTGCCCCGCACCTTGCTCATCGCCTGCGTGCGGCTGCCACGCAAACTCCTCCACGGTTGCACAACTGTTTTGCTCCAAATCAGCTGATTTGTTGCCCACTACAGTCATGCCCATGGGAGAGCATTGCTAAGGGCTCTGCTGTCCTCTCTCCATGGGCACATGCTGATTTACACCCCGGTAAAGCCTCTGGTTATTTCCCTAAGCCCTTTTCGCTCCTACCCATCAGGGCAAGGTCACAGACCAGATTGCTTTGCACAATCCCCATTGCTGGGCACATTTTCAAGAGCATCCAGCAGCTCCAGAGCAACCCCAGCACTGCAGGAATTGGATCACACCCGTGCATCTCAGCCCCTGAAGAAACCCAGAGAGATCCGCTGCAAACCCCGCTCCAAAGCAGGAGCCAGTGGCACAGCTTTGTTCAAAAGCTCTTTTGGTGATGGATCACCACATCGAGGAGCATTTCCTCTGCCTCCAAGTGGGCCACGCAGGCCGTCTCTTGCCTGGCTGGCGGTCAACGAGCGGCAATGAATGAACAACACATCTTATCAGACGGGAAATGCACTCCAGCTCCAGCCTGGGACGGGCACGCTGCCCACCTCCACACGCTGCTGGCTCCATCCCACCACCATGGGATGCTCCACTGGGCTGGTTTTAAACAGGGTGCACAACTGCACCCAGTGCAGCTCCTCTTGGGATGGGTCTGAAGGGCACAGGGATGCATGGGGACATCACGGACAGAGGAGAAGCAGAGGATCTGGCTTCCCACCACAGCCCTGGCCTCCATTTCTCCCTGTGAAGTTCCCTATAAAATGGCTGATCTGCAGTTCTTCCCTCCTCCCTGGCTTTTTTTGAGGCAAGTTTGTGCCAATCAGCCTAATTACAGCCTTCGCAGAGATAACCACAGGCTTTCCTGCTTAATGACAGGCTGGGTTACCATGTGGCTCCGGGCCAGCGCCAGCTGCCTCCCTGTCTGGGCCAGGCCGCCACCACCGCCTCCGTCACCGGTCACGTCCCCAAGAGCTCAGGGGGGACACAAGCAGATGCTGCTCCCCTCTGGTGAGGGTGTGCTGAGAATGGGAGCACGCAGGCAGCCCTGCACTTTGCAGTTTGTTTTATGGGCTCCCTTGATGTGACAATAAAAGGAAACGCGCTGTGAGAGTGGCCAGGGCCACTGCACGGGTGTCACAGCTCCGAAATCAAAGGGGATGCTCGGGATGAGCTGGGCAATGCTGCAGCATAGGAGTCCCACACCGCGCTGCACCTCCAGCCGAGAATGGGAGCACGCAGGCAGCCCTGCACTTTGCAGTTTGTTTTATGGGCTCCCTTGATGTGACAATAAAAGGAAACGCGCTGTGAGAGTGGCCAGGGCCACTGCACGGGTGTCACAGCTCCGAAATCAAAGGGGATGCTCGGGATGAGCTGGGCAATGCTGCAGCATAGGAGTCCCACACCGCGCTGCACCTCCAGCCCAGCACGGCGAGTGAGGAGTGCCCTGGGGACCTCCCCGCCTGCTGTCACCTCAAATTGGGGACCGGTGACAGTGCAGGACACTGGGAGACTTTCCATATGTGTAGTACAGCAAGGGCTGGATCTGCATTGGGGTCTCCCTGTGCTGCTGGTGGGGTCCCCACAGGGTTCCCAGCTGCCAGGACTGGGCACACAGGGATGCTCCAGAGGCAGCCACCAGGTAAGTGGCCAGCCCAGGCTGCAAACCACAACCTTGCCTTCATCCCAGGGCAGCTCCGTGCTCCCTCTGCTCTCAAACAAGCCCCACACTGGGTGAAGGAGCAAACCCAGCATGGGGGGAAGAGCTTTCCAGGCTGGCACCCCTCTTGTGTCTGCCACAGTGCAGCAAACCCCAAAAACTTCCCTGGTGTGAGCACTTACGGTTCAGGACCCAATGCATCCTCACCAGGACTGGACACCACAGCCCCCATCAACCCCAGGTTGTCAGGAAGAAAGGTGCCCCCCTCAGCTCCCTCCCCTTTAAAGGCTCCCTACCCACTGCTGCAATTAAGGGGCTGAAGTGGACTCACCTGTCCCCCCTCCCCAGCTGGGTGCTGATGAACCAAATCATTGGGCTCTCAGCTTTTTCCTACTTAAAACATGCTCAGCAAAGAGAGAAAGGGAAGATGGGATGTGTGGTGGTGATGCTCCATTGGACATTGTTTCACTCACACAAGGAGGGGTGCCCCAAGTGAGGGATGTCCTTGTTCCCAAACCCATCTCGTGGTGCTGAAGGATGAAGAGAGCCTGGATGAAAACCCCAGCAGCTCTGTGGCTGACAAACCCCCGCTGCTGGGGAGAAAACAGCCCAAAGAAGCACTGGGAGGACTGGTAATAACCAGCCCGAGATCCGATTTCAAGGGAACATCCAGTTCCCAGAATAACGCTTTGCTGGGTGTGATCGAGGGAGCGCCGCGCTCGGCCACGCAGCAAAAACTTGGCTGCTCCGGCAGCTCCTCGCCCGGCACGGTCCAGCCCCGGCTCCGGCAGCAGGATACGTGCAGAAGCGGTGCTGGAGGACCCGGACATCCTCACATCCCGGAGGTTGGCGCACACCTCCTTGGGATGAGTCACGGCTGTGCCAGGGCGGTTTGCAGGCAGCTTCCCCCAGCACAGAGGAATGCACTGAACAAAGACCCAAAAAAAAAAACCATATCCCTGTTTGTTGTAGAGGGAAGAGTTAGTCACGGTTGTGCTGAGTCACCCAGCAGCCACGAGCAGTGGGACAAGGGACTGGAGAGGGTGGGAGCGAATATTTACTGATTTTACATGGAAATCAATGGGGAGGTTGTGAGGATGCCATAAAGCAAGACAGTCACAAGCTGAGAGGGAAGAGAAGTAGCTGGGCAGAGTTTATAGCCATTAAAGAATGGAAAAAAGGAACCATAGAGGTGTTTTATTTGCAGGACCGGAGCTGGCTTTAAAAGTTATAGGTAACATTATATGGCATTTTATAGACCCCCAACAGCCCCAAAAGCTTTTATCCACTGCAGCAGATGCGGCTCCTTCCTGCCTGATGCAGAGCAGCAGCTGGGCTGTGATTTCTGAAGGCATCAGCACCTCGGGTGCAGGAAGGCAGCTCCCATGGCTCAAAAATCCACCCAGGCATCCCAGGAGCAACGCTGCTGTGGTGCAGCGGGATGCAATCGCCTTTTGGACTCTTAAACTGGGACATGAAGCCTGTTTGTGCTGGTAAAGCGGAGTTTTCTTTATCATGGATGCCAGCTTAACATCTCCAAAGGCTGGAGTCTCCAATGACTAATGTTTCCTTTGATCAAAATCACGGCTTTGGCAAGCAAAAATGCAAGAAAAAAATATCTCTGGTAGGGTTGGGCCATGGGTCGGTGATGCTCGTCCTGTCTTGGGGCATCTCTGCTGCTTCGCCCCGTTGCACGAACCCAATTGCTCGGGGAAGGCAATGAAAAATAGATGTAAAATAAAAATAGGTGTACAAAGAAATAATAGGTGTATCTTAGCCTACATCCACAAAGGGATTTGAATATTTTCTGGGTGCAAAGCAGGAATTCCAGCTGCTTGCTCCCGCTGTGGATGAGGCGGGAGAAACGGCTCAGCCCATGACATGAGAATTTCCTACCCACGGCTGTCTCGGCCGCTCGCCTCCAGGGCTTGAATCATTTCTCTCATTCGATGCAGAAGTCAGAGGATTTCCTTGAAAATAGAGTCTTTGTTTGGGAAATATTTCTCCCGTCTGGTGCGGGGCTGTGAGCGCTCTTTGTTGCTTAAATGAGGGCTCTTTCTCGCTCACGATGCCATCGGCACAGGGAGAGGACATGGAGGCCCCATCCGAATTCTCCGGGAAGGGTCGGTGTCTGTGCAGACAGAGGAAGTGCTGCGGGTGGTAGAGAACGGGTTTGGTTTGAAAAAATACCAGGCTACATCCTTAGCGGTTTCAAATTTGGGGCACAGGTTGTCGAGCTGCTCTGTGATTTTAGAGCACCTGAAATAATGGGATCTTAGGCTGGAGGCGATCTCCTAGAACCTCCCAGCCGCCATCGTAATACAAATGGGTCGTAATAAAAAGTAAATTAGTGTGAGTCCACAGAAGCCAGCCACGCTCTATCCCTTTAGCAGGCTGAGGATCCAGATGAATATTTAATTTAAAATATTCTATTAGGTTGGCTCATATCGTCGTAATATCTGAGCGCCTCGCATTTGTAATGCAACTTTACAACAGCTTTGCGAGACTTGGAAATCTCTGATTGGAAATTATTGCAGGCGCCGGCCATCTATTTCACTCTGTTGGTGCAGCATCTTGTGCAGAAGAGCCCGAGATGTGGCCTTCGTGGTGCTACTGAGGATGCAGAATAAGCAGAGCAAGACCACGCATCTCAGGTTGAGTTTGCAGTGAAGCACAGGATGATGCGGGAAATGGATCGAGCTTCCCAGTGCCAGAGTGGTCCCAGTGGCCCGTCCATCTCCGCAGCTGGAGGAGCTGCAGGTGGAGCACTTTAGTGCTGGATCCTCTTCTGCCAGCGCACAGGGAGATGCTGAGGTTTGCAGAGGCTTCTCCACATCACAGGGTGTGTGAGCAGCTTCGCTCACTCCAGCACCACCTCGGTGTTTGTAAACAAGGCTCTCACGATACATCGAGCAGGATGTGGGAACATCACGTGAAGGCGCAGCTTCTTGTCGATGCAGCGGGCCCCACTCTGCCCTCGAAGAGCAGAAAAACCTCACCCAGCGCCTGCCCCGAAATCGCCAAGGACGGCTCAGCTGCGCTTCCACCCACACAGTGGGGACAGCCCAGGGACAGGAGCGCGCTGACCAGGGATGCTGTGGAAACAACTCCCTGTCCCTGCCAGACCCGATTTAGCAAACGCCACCAGCTGCTTCCCAAAGAGGTGCACATAACCCTGAAACGAGCTGCGAAGAAGTGACTCAGCCAAGGCAAACCCTTCCTCCTAACACCTCCTCGCCTTGCGCCGGTGTTTGACATCTGACCTGGCAGAGGGGCATTGCTAATAATACCTGCATTTTATATAGCACTTTTCTTCGGGAAATCTCAAAGGTTTTGCGCAGGAGTCAAGTCTATTTGGAGCTCAAGGCTTCTAAGGATGTGTCAAGGACAGAGAGTTTTGGTACCCAGGAAGGCGACACGGGAAAGGTCTATTGCCAGGACACATCTGCTAAATCAATCTAGCAAGGAATTAATGATGGCTGTGGTTAATTTGCCATTGATAGGGTCCAGAGTAAACACCCCAAAGATGATTGTGGGATGAGTGATCTCTTTCACAGCCATGGTTTCAGGTTATCCAGCAGAGTTCAGATGCTGCAGCCCTGTTTTATGATGTGCCGCAGAGGCAGGAGCACGAGGTGGCTGTGAGAGCATCCTATTGCAGGAGGACTGAGCCCTGGCACTGCAGCCAAAGCAGGTGCCTGGTGTTTGGGCAAATCCAGGGAGGGAACCGCTCAGAAATAGCCCCGAGCTGAGCAGAGGAAGGCCTGGGGAGAGCTGGTGCGTACACTGCAGGCTTTGTCTGGGGCAGGTCGGCTGGGTGTGTGCTTCCTGGCATACAATTCCCAGATTAGCAGGAGCCCTGCTGCCAGCAGCTCCTCCGGACCGGCCGTGAATGAGCTCCTGGAAGCCGCTGCCAAGGTCACTGGTTCAAGCGCCCGGTGCTGGGGAGCAGCTCGGGGCAGAGGCAGGGGATGGGATGAGGTGAGGATGAGGGGATGGGGGTCAGGATGCAGGGATGGGGGCGAGGATGCAGGGATGAGTTGTGAGGACTCGGGGATGGGGCATCTCCTCCCATAAAGTCTAAGGAAAATGAAGAAGCCGGGGAGCCCTTCTCTACCCCACAGGGACAGGACCTCCCCAAACCCTCTCTGATACCCCGTAAGAGTTTGGCTTTGCCATTCAGCCCCAGGGGATGGAGAGCAGCATAGGCCAAGGCGACCTCGCCACTCTTTTTTGCAGTAGGTGAGGAACAGAGGCAAAGACCTGTCTCTTCTTACCCTGAAATTAATAAATAAAACCCTTAAAAGCCACAGAGAATAACTAATGTGGCGAACATGAAAGAGCTGGAGGGTGGAAGGGTTAGGAAAGGAGCAAAAGTAATGCAGCACAGAACTATTTAATAAGGAAAAGTGAATAATCAGAGAGAGAAGTGAGAACAATTTATTCACACTAAATGCTTAATCTAAATAAAATAAAATAAGATTCAAACCAAAGCCAGGCCATGCCAACCGGGGGAGTGAGACTCACGGGTCCTTCCCAAGGAACAGGAAAGGAGACAGCAAAGAGGGGAATGTGAGCTCATGAAAAAGAAACAGGGGGGGAAGAAGAGGAAAAAGCTGGAGCTGGGGAGCTCTTTGGGTCAGGGCTGTACCAGGGTGGGAGCAAAGCTTCATCGATCTCTCCTCAGGGAGGGCTGGCGATGTCGGGGGGTCCATCGGGGGCTGCTCCCCAGCTCTCCCAGGAGCTGGATCTGGGGAGGGAAAAGGAGGAACCTCAGGGACCACAGCAGCACCACCTCCCACCAGCCCCGCTGCCGGCTCCCACCGCCTCACGGAGTGCCCAGTGCTGCCCCAAATTGGGCTCTTCCCCTCTGTTCCTGGCAGCATGGGGCCCTGGGCACCTCCAGCATCTCCCACTATGAGAACTGGACCCACACCAGCACAGCGCAGCCATTGGCACCCTAGTGCTGCCCAGCTGCTCACACCCCTCCAGCCCCATTTACTGCCCCAGAGAAGCTGGACACCAGCAATTCCTCACCGACCGCAGCTCCAGGAGCCGTGCAAGTCCTGCCCTTGCCTTTATCTGCCCCTGAAAATCATGCTCGTGAGTGGGGGTCTGTCTGCAGACACCCCCTCAGGGGCTGGAAGGAGCTCTTGTGGAGCAGAGCTCACAGTTGTGTTGGGATGGGGAAGCATCCCTGTTAAACCTCGGGTGCTTTCTGAAGTGCTCTGAGGCTGTGCCTGCCCACGCACTGCAGAGCGAGGTGGCTGCAGAGAGAACTGAACACGGAAAAAAGAAATAAATAAACATGAACCAAGCAAACAACCCAGTAAAACTCCTGGACATTGTGGGGTGAGACAAAGAAACCGCCTCCACTTTTCCAGCTCTATCTGGGAGTTTCCCATCCCCTGTTGCAGCTACAACATGGCACAGGGGAAGAGATGGGGTGCTGCGGGGTGACCCCCACGCATGTGGGCAGGAAAACACCCCCAGCACCTCCTCCCCACCTCCCAGCCGTGCTTTTCCCATCATGGAGCAGAGGAAATCGCTCTTTCCTCTCTCCTGGGCTGTCCGGAGGAGCGCGTTGGTGCTCAGCTGCCCTCACACCAACGAGGAGCGATGACCACCACATGGATCTGCATGGGGATGAAGGGTTTCCGTAATCACTTCTGTGGTACAACCTCTTCAGCCTCTATTTCAGAGGCATTTAGAAATATGGCACTGATCCACACGGTGCTTTGGAGGGGAGGAGCTGGTATGCAAGCCCTTGTATGAAAGGGGAAACTGAGGCAGGGAGTGCAGAGCCTGTCTTCTCAAAGGGAAGACTTAAAACTGGGCTCATTTATTAAATAATCTCACTAAAACATGCTGGGTTTTTCTGCAGAAGACAACAGCTTTTCTAAAGTTGATTTATGGACCTGACATGATGCAGTTTTAAGCATATTGGCCCAAGTGCCTTGCCCATGACTTGGTCCCTTCCAACCTGGTATTCTAAATACAGCTGTGATGGCACGGGACAGATGTCCCACGTCAATGCACCGATGACGTTTTCCCCTCCTACACTGACCTCAGCCTTTTCCAGGGGTTTTTGCTCCACTTGCTCCCGGCTGTGCCCAGTTTCTCCTAATGCACCCAACAGCTTTCCCTGCTCCGTCTTCAGAAAACCTCGGTTAGAGAAAGAAAGATGTCAGACCCAGCCTGCACAAGTTGGAATAACGCTCTGAACGTGTCCTCACAGCCAGGAACTGACCCCAGATGCCGATGCCTTGGCCACACCATTGCAGACCTGCAGGACCTTGTGCCCAGGTTGTCCCAAGCTCTTTACCTGCTGCCGGGCTTGAGAGCTCCCCGTGCTGACAGCGCCAAGGACCTAAGAGGAGCCTCATGTTTCAGGACTCCCACCCAGGATGTGATGGGTTGAGCTTTCTTACCCGATAATTAGGAAAAATACCCAGGAGAGCATCATGTGGCTCGCAGGGGAAAGGGATGGGAGCTCGGTTATTGGAAATATTTCCAATCCAGTGGGCACAGCTGGAGGGAAAGGTCTGGACAGAACAATTCGGTGCTGGGGATGAAGGCGACAAGGAAGCAGGTTTGGGAGGCCTTTCCCTCCCCCCTTACCATGACACTCAGCACCCCCCAGATTTATCATCCCTTGGATAGATACACACAGCCACAGCAACCCACTCCCTTGCCGTGTTTACACAACAGATTATCAGAAGGTGTATCTATAAGTTATTTTCTCCTAAACAGATTACAGCTTGACAGCTCTTCCCGTGCCTGTAAAACACAAGCTGGCTTACGCTGGCTTCTCTGGACACGGCAGACGGTTTGATTAACGTCCAACATGCTCCAATAGCTATTATAGGAACAAGGCCTGGATCTGTTGTGGGGTTTTTTTAATCAATTTGATAAATCTGGTGCGTGTGAGAAGCGCTTTGCCTGAAGCCTCATCTTCTCCTTTCATCCAGAGCCCAGAGCCAGGCGTGACAAACCCGTGACGTTGGGATGGTGGCTGTGCTCTGTGGGGAGCTGGGGCATCACGGCCGCAACCTTGACCCCTCTGCATCCTCCTCCCAGTATCCCCACAGGAACCAGAAGCAAACCCTGGGGATAAAACCTGATGGACAACAGGGGCTTGCTGTTCATTTTTGCAGTTGTGGATGCTCGCCGTACCGCAGCATCACTGGGGAGCCCTCACACCCCACTGGGATGGGTGCTGTGGGGCCAGGCAAATCGGACCAACTCCCTCCTGCTGGGGAGCACTGGGGTGGCCCAGCTCCAGCGCAGTGAGGGGAGCAGGAAGCAAATTTCCCTTAGTCACATCCTCTGGGCGGTTGAGCAATGCCACAGCGAGACAGACCAAGCCATGGGCGCTGCAACCAGCGTCACTGCAACCAGAGCCACCCATGGCCACCCACGCTCCAGTGGCTTCGTGGCAGGGGTCTGAATCCTCCATTTACCAAGGCTTTGCAGGACACGAACCTGCCTACCCATGATACCCACGTCGGGTGACCAAACCCGCAGTGTGACGGAAACTCGTCCAGCCCCATCCTTCTGTCCCCCCTGTCCCCTGCTCCCACAGCCTGGGTGTGGGGCAGGGAGCCAGGGTGGCCCCGCAACCTCCCCATGGGTGTCTGTGTCACCCAGCAGGGTCAGCCCTGTCTTTGTCATCCAGCCCGGGACAGCTCTGCCCGGTGTCATCCAGCCCGGGACAGCTCTGCCCGGTGTCATCCAGCCCGGGACAGCTCTGCCCGGTGTCCCCCAGCCCGGGACAGCCCTGCCCGGTGTCACCCAGCCCGGGACAGCCCTGCCCGGTGTCATCCAGCTCGGGACAGCTCTGCCCGGTGTCACCCAGCCCGGGACAGCCCTGCTCGGTGTCATCCAGCCCGGGACAGCTCTGCCCGGTGTCACCCAGCCCGTGTCACCCAGCCGGGGACAGCCCTGCCCGGCTCCGCTCGGTTGGAAGTCGGAGAGTGCCCCCTGGTGCTGTGAGGAAATGCGTGTCCCCAGCAGGTCCTTGCAGCTCTGCTGAAGGGCTGGGGGGAACCAGAGGGGGGTTTCTGCTCCCCTCCTTGGCAGCAGAGGAGCTCACCTCTCCATCAGCATCACAGCGGAGGGGTTCGCAGGTCTGTGAGCATTCAAAAGTGGCTCCTCTTCGCTTTCCAGCTCCATCAAACTTCTCGAGGCACGAGGCTGCAGCAGGAAAAAAAAAGGGAAACAGAGAGAAATCTGCTGTCAGAGTTGACAAAACGTCTCTAAGTCTGATATAATGCAAATTCCTGTAGCTGATCTTGAAATAAACCCTTTACCTCTTCTTCTCCCCCATTCTTGCTGTGCCATTTTGTCACCCAGAGATGGCAGAGTGCTTCATGCCATCGAGTGGATGTCTCTGGGTACAGACGGTAAACTGAGGCAGGCAGAGGAAAAGTCTGGCCCCAGGGGACACAGGGAACGAGTGACAAACCCCAGCAGATTCTGCTCTCCAGGCTCCCACTTCCTAACTGTGAACTTGGCCCTTGTCTCCCCTGTTTTGCCGGGCAGTGGCAGGATCTGTAGCACGGTTATGCCAGACAGAAAGGAAATCCATTAAAAAAACAACTTTCTTTAACAGCTTCAGGCAGCTCCCCAAGTTAAAGCACTGCCCTGGCGCCCTCCTGGCTGTCTGGAACAAGCTGCCGACCATTTCTCACAGAGCTGATTTAAGGCACTGCACCATTCAGCAGAGAGGGGGCCCAATTTGTCTTGTACCTCCAGGCTGCACCATTCGCCCCCCACGCTCAGGCAGAACGGCTTTATTAAACCACGGCTTTATTAAACCACCGACCCCTCCGCCACCACAGCCGCTTCCTGCAGCTCTGCCAGGACCTGCATCTTCCTCAGCGCCTGTCACAGCCCTGACCGAGCAGTGGGAGCCTCTGCTCTGCTGCGGGTTTGTTTCTCTGCTGCAAACCTGCCCTGTTTATGTTGCCTGGGTTGGAAATGTCCATCCTGCTCCATCCTTGGCCTCTTCATCCTGTCCTGCTTGGGGAAATTAACAGCATTCCTGAGCTGACCCTCATCTCGGATGAAGACCTAACTGCGTAGGGCATGCCCTATTCTGCTTTGGATCCATGTGTTAGGGAGATCCAGCAGCTATTACAACGGGATACAAAGATGGCAAGATAATTTTGTACATACAGGTTGTACCAGTGCTATTACTGTGAGTAACCAGTTACCCCAGTTAAACAACCACAGTCCCAGTGGGGTCTGTAAGACCAGGAAGGGAATCCCAAAGGCTTGGTTGTTGTCACTGTCCCTATTTCACTCCCATCCATCCCATCTCAGCAAACATCCCAATGCCACGTGTTGCCCATCACTGACCAGCAGCGTCCTGAGACCATCCCCTGCTCAGCTGGAAAGGGCCATGGAGGCACAGAAGAACTTCAGACACCCCTGAAAGCCCACAGCCCCTGACACGGCAGTGCCAGGGATCAGTTTTAGCATCCCCCACACTGATCTACCTGCATCTTCCTAAGGCCTGAGGGTGCTTAGATCTGCCTGCACATAGATTGGGAGTGATCATCGCCTTGACCCCGTGCTCCACTTCCCTTCACCAACCTTGTGTGAAGCCCTTTGATGTCTGTTCATGTTGAAGAGCCTGTTCCACTGTTCCAGCTTTGCTTTCGGGAGTCCTGCACCCTCATCTGCTGTTTAAAACAAGCCCAAAGAAAACAGTGACTCCCCAGAGCTGTCCTGAGGGCTTCTCCCACCAAGCCCAGGCAGCCCTCGAGTCCTCAGGGATGAGGAGAGATCTCCTTCACCTCTCAGCCATCCTCTCACCTTCCAGAAGATGCTCTTTTTTGTATTTAGCATCAAAGTCCACAGAAAACACTGGCTTAGGGCATGCACTGCAGGTAACATCTTCACCATCAGCACCCAGCCCTTGAAGGAGCCAATCCCTGGAGGCACAGCACAGTTAGATGTGTTCAAACAGCACCCGCATTGCAGCTCCTGACCCCCCAGCAGCGACACTGACACCACTGGAGCAGTTTACACCCCTTGCCAGCAGCCTAGAGAAGCCAAGGATGGCAGAGGGCCATAATTTGGGTTGCTGATGGGTGCCAGAGCTGCTGGGGACCTCTGGGAGGGTCAGAGCAGCCTGGGCAGCGGTGGGAGCAGAGCCTGCCCGCGCTGGATGCAGGATGCCCTGAAGATGTGCAGGTTTTGGAAGCCAACTGCAGCCTCAGTGGGAACACTGGGCTCATTTCGATGTTTTAAAGAAACAGGGGGAAACCCAGGTTTTATAAAATCTTTTGGATTTTATAAAGTGCTGCCTTCAGCCACATACCGGCTGCTCAGGGTCTGACAAGGTTGATGCAGCCAAGGGGGCTTCTCCCTGTCCCTCCATAGGGACACTGAAGCAAGCTGGGCTTTGGGCCCTGTGTCACCCACTCACCCCAATGCTTACATCTCCAGAACTGTGTCACCAAAAGCCTCTGGCATGGCCGTCCCCTCCTCACTGCCTGCGTGCTGCTGCGCTGGGCTGTCCGCAGGGGTATCCACCGTGTCCCCGGCCATTGCCAGCTCTGGGTCGCTGGTGCTTGATGAGAGGCTGCTCCTGCTTGATGAGAGGCTGCTCCTGCTTGAGCTGCTTCCGCTTGAGCTGCTCCCCAGGGAGCTGCTGAGGCTGAGCCTTGCTCTGGGCTCCCATGCCCCCCATGTGCTTCGGAGGACCCCAAAGAAAGCCCTGAGGAGCTGGAGCAGGGAGGGAGCCTGAGTGGTGCTGGGGGTGTCCATGGGTGCTGGAAGCAGGGCTGAGCGGCTCCCTGCTGGGAGCTCTGGCTCAACGGCTCAGAGCTGGGGTTGACACCAACGGTTTCAAACTGGCCACGACCAATGCAGCACTGAGACAGGCACGGGGTCCCACACCAGGCTGGGGAGGGGGCGAGATGGCACCTGGGGGGGCACAAGCCTGGGAGGGGGTTATGGACCAAGCACAGCCCAGAGCTGGGGAACAAGAGGGGCCCTGAAAAGTGAAGCTTCTCGTATCCACAGCAGCATTCCCACTTCTGCCATGGTCTGGCCTGGCCCTGAAGCTTTGTACCAGCAAAAGGAAAGGGGAAGACTCATGGAAACACGCAATAACACCTCCAGTAGGGCAGTGCCACATCCAGAGAGAGAAAGATTTTAAAATTACTGCTTCTGCAGGCAGTGAACGGCTTTTAAAAGCAGTGTCTGTGTTTGCCATTTCAGTGCAATATGTTCATGGCAATAACAGCACGAACCGAAACAGCAGCAAACTCAGGGAGCTGTTTCTCCCTTGGCCATGCAGACACATTTTGGATGGGTATTTTCTGAGGATCACAGCCTTAGGTAGGGGCTCGATTTTCCCTGCAATGCTCTGGCTGCAGCAACACCAGCACAGAGCTGCTCTCACTGGGAGTTTCTTCTGGTTGGCGCTGCCGGCGGCCGCTCACCCTGGGCTCAAATAGCTCACAGGCTGCTGGTTGCATGAAGGGTTTGGTTTTTCCTCCAAAAAACCTAATCTAAAACCGCTATGTCATGATGACTGGTCAAAACTGAGATTCTCCCACCCGCCAGCTGCACCCTCGCATTTCCTTTCCTCTGTCATCGCTGGGCACAGCTCCTGCAAAGCACAAACCGCAGCTCTCCTCGCCACAAAAAAGTGTGTTTTCATGTCAGCCCCTTGCTCTTGTGGGCACTGGGGGCTGGGGATGCACAGCTGAGTGCAGCACCCCCTTTCCAGCAGCAGCACAGTTTAGGCTACACCAACCAACTGGTGAAACCACATCCTAAATCACCAGGGGAATCCTGAAAGCAGAGGATCCTTCTCCGTCTCTGCCGTGTATCTCTTATTTCCACCAGTAAATATATCTTTTTCTTTACACCAGTACATATATCCCTTTATTTACACCGGCAAAAGCAGCTGCTGGTGGAAGCAGGGAACATTTCACATCAGCAAAGCTCATTTTCCACACTTTTTGATGCTCAATGAGATTAGAAGCACACCACACACCTGATGCTCGCCCAGTACCACTTCCCCAGCCCATTTTCTACAGCCGTGCCACAGCGGGTTTGTGCAATGTGTCTGAGGTGGAAGAGAAGTGGTTTGCAAAAAGGAGGAAGGATTTTAGATGAGATTGGCTTTTGCAAGTGTTGTCACCAACGTTGCCACCTAATGAGGTAGTACCAAGGGATGCTAAATCTGAAATGGTGGTGAGACTCAGGAATGGCCCAGATTGATGTAATGTTGTGGAGAGAAGCACAGGGTTCATCGTGCAGCAGCCAGCACATCCCACCTGCATTCAGCCTAAAACCTGGCCATACATCAGAGCGGCTGTGCAGGAGATCAGCCACCACCACACAGAGCAGCGGGGGCACTGGGTGGGGTAACACAGAGGTGGGGACATTCACACCCAAACAGCCACCATCGCTACACGCACCCCCAAAACTCAGTGCAGAATTAAGGTTGATGCTGAGACCTTGAGCCTCCCCAGTACCAGGGATTTCAGACCCTTTGCTACCAGGTTGATGGGGACAGCCCCCATTAGCCGATTAGGATTTCAAATTTCCTAAATTGCTTGGTGTAAACCACCTCTGCAACCAGTGACTATTTTTTCCTGGTGGATCAACACACAAGTTTCCTACTAGAAAGCAGAAATGCTCCAATAATGATTTTAACAGGGATTCTGGCCCTAACTGCTGGAGAACCTGACAGAGGGCAAACGAATCGTGCTAAGGTGCCTCAGCCTTAACGAAAAGGTGAGAAAATCACTGGAAAATCCACGGAAAAACCGAAGACCCCAGGGAGTCGCGGCGAACAGGGATGGGATGCGCCATCCCCGCATCCCCGAGCTCAGCAGAGCAGCCCCCAGCCCCGGACCCAGGCGATGCCCCAGCATCACCCCAAGCCCCCGAGGAGCCCCGCTGTCCCCCGCGGTGCTCGGCGCTGCGCAGAGCCCTCCCGTAGCCGCTTTCCCCAGCTCGGACCGGGGAAGGCGCCTCTAGAGGG
>NW_010174725.1:0-7832 GCF_000695765.1 Mesitornis unicolor | reverse complement strand
GTAACCTGGTCTGGTGGGAGGTGTTCCTGCCTTTGGCAGAGGAATTGGATTGGAGGAGCTTTAATGTCCCTTCCAACCCAAACAATTCTATAATTATCATATAATAAAATACTACATATATAATATAATTATATGGTTCTATGTTATGCATTCTTGACTTTAACTCTAGTATAGCTATTTCTTCTAGTTTTTATAGGTGTGATAAACTTCCTTTGTTTTGCCTTAACTGAGCAAGGCTACCTTTCAGTCATATACTGGTAGAATTGATTTTAACTGTAACTTTTTGCGGAATTCGATTAGAATATTCACAATCTCCAACTTACCTTTTAGAACCTCAGAAGTAAGAACAGAGAAGTGTCCAGATGCCCAGTAATGTAATCCTATGATAAGTTAGATTGGCAGAAGTTATGCATATGCTACAGTTGTATGAAGGATGTGCTATGATTAATAGCAGAGCATCGATCAGTTGTGTGACTTAATATCCGTTTCACATCCCAGGGGAACATGCATTTCTGTAGGCATGCATTTGTTTAGAACACATCACATTGAGTGCTCACAAGTGACTGAGTATTACCTACAGAAAACACATTTCGAAAAATTAATTTTCCTCTCATCTTCTTGCTGATTATCACAGGATCACAGAATATTAGGAGTTAGAAGGGACCTCGAAAGATCATCTAGTCCAACCCCCCTGCTAGAGCAGGATCACCTAGACCAGGTTACACAGGAACAAGCCCAGGTGGGTTTTGAATGTCTCCAGAGAAGGAGACTTAACAGCCTCTCTGGGCAGCCTGGGCCAGGGCTCTCTCACCCTCACAGTAAAAAAACTTTTCCTCATGTTCAGAGCTCCAGCTTGCTCCCATTGCCCCTTGTCCCATCATTGGACATGGAATGAGAAAAGCCTGGCTTCTTCCTCCTGACCCTTGCCCTTTAAAAATTTATAAAAATGAAGAAGGTCACCCCTCAGTCTCCTCTTCTCCAAGCTAAAGAGATCCAGCTCCCTCAGTCGCTCCGCATAAGGGAGATGCTCCACTCCCTCAATCATCTTTGTGGCTCTGCGCTGGACTCTTTCAAACAATTCTCTGTCCTTTTTGAACGGAAAGGCCCAGAACTGGACACAATATTCCAGATGCGGTCTCACCAGGGCAGAGTAGAGGGAAAGGAGAACCTCTCTCGACCTACTCACCACACCCCTTCTGATACACCCCAGGATGCCATTGGCCTTCTTGGCTGCAAGGGTACATTGCTGGCTCATGGTCATCCTGCTGTCCACCAACACCCCCAGGCCCTTTTCTGCCTGGCAGCTCCAGCCACTTGTCCCCTTGTCCCAAGCCTATAGCGCTGCATGGGGCTATTGCGACCAAAGTGCAGGACCCATGCACTTGGCCTTGTTGAAGCTCATACAGTTGGCCTCAGCCCATGGATTCAGCCTTTCCTGGTCTCTCTGCAGAGCCTTCCTACCCTCAGGCAGATCAACACTCCCTCCCACCTTAGTGTCATCCTCAAACTTGCTGAGGGAACCCTCAATCCCCTCATCCAGATCATTGATAAAGATGTTAAATAGGACTGGCCCCAAAACCGAGCCCTGGGGAATACCGCTTGTGACTGGTCACCAATTGGTTTTAGTTCCATTTATCACAATCTACCATGATTTTGGTGTTCTTTATTTCTTCTTAGACCTAACTAGCCCTTACCACAAAAAAAATTCCATGGTTAAGCTATTTTAATCATGTCATAAAGTAAGTGATAACAAACAGTTTCATTTCAATCATAATATTATTTTTCATCTATTTTATTTTATTTGTTAACATGGCTATTGTCTGTGTTACTGGTATATTTAAATGAAACCCACAAAAAACCTTTAGAAATACCTGCTTGATTCAGTATAAAATTAATGCATCTTTCATTCTCTGTGAGCATAAAGATATTGTCACCTGTTAGCTATTGAGTTTTTGCAATTTTTAGAATTTTTTGAGCCATTTCTCTAGTATGAAACTCCCTTTCCTGATGAATTATTTCCAGTCAGATTATTTCCAGTCCTGAGAGTCAATTTTAAATTGATCACTGTGATCATTGCTTGAGTCCAAAGATTAAATAATTTAGCTGAGATTAAGTTCACCTCTCTGTATTTGAACCTAGTTTCCAACGAAGAGCTGAAAACAGCTATTATTGTTCCATTCATCTCGAATGCTGGATGGGTGCTTAGCAAGTTCAGTTAGAAAGTTTGTAATTCTCTTTTTCCTAATCTCTCTCCATAATGCTACACAATTCATTTTGTTGCAGTTTATTGTCAGGCATGGTAGATTTGACCCACAAAATCAATATCTAGTACTGGATACAGGTACATTGGCTGAGTAATTTGAAGATTTACAGGAGTTTTATGTTAAGAATTTGCAGAAAGTATATGCAATACCTTGATAGCTAGAAAAAAATCCTATACCTTAGGCTTATCTGGACTCTAGACAGGAAGAACTGGGTGTACATGCTAATAATGTCTACTAAACAACTTGAGATCAGAGAAGTGTGCATATATTGTTATCATACCTCTAAATTTTCTTACTCTATCTCTAAGCTTGACAAAATAATTTTTATTCCTTCTGGAGAAAGAGTAACTTTAAATTACTGTTTCTTCTGTGTGTTAGAGTCCTTAGCTCAATGCTGATGGCTTATTTGAATTTAGTGTTTTACCACAATGACTTTTTAATAATTTCCAGTAAAGGAAGTAAAGGGTCAAAACATGAAATATTTTAATATTTTTTTTTGTATATGGGTATATATTTTTTCTCTCTCTAGGATAAAAACAATTTAATGAGATAATTATCACTGACATTCATATTTAATTTCCATAGTTGTTACAAAATACGCATAAGCATCTACAGGAATTAACCTTTAAATTGCTAGGATTTGTTAGAAACCCTTAAAACTTTTTAAACTCTGTGTTTGTGACTATATTTTTGAAGAAAATAACATCACAGAGCTAAAAGTAGAGTAAGCACAGTGAACTCGGTTCATATAGCCATAGCAGCTAAACATAAACCAGTGGTAACGACTACTCTGTTAGAAGAATCCCACAGGGTACCAGAGCACGAATATACAGGTGACCTCTTATCACAGCAAGGTTCTCATACAGCTGATTCCCAAATGCCCTGGGTTATTTCAGCTGCTCACACCTCTGAGGGCAAGAGGAGAGTCTGTGATCAGCTTGTGCTGGAGGAGTTGGATGGGTTTTCCCATGTGATGTTCAGATAAGTTAAGTGTCACCAGGGGACATAGTTTAAGTTTCTGGTTTAGAGTCCAGTTTAGTGAAAAATGGATGGAGAAGGGAAAGTCACAAACCCCTGATTTCAATACAGAACATGCTATTAATCTAAACTCTATTATACAGCAGTTTGTTTTTTTTTCCCATGTTGTGCTTCACCTCATAATTAGCAAAAATTTGACCATCTTTATCCCACCCCACAGAATTATTTTTTTTTTTAATATGAGGCTGGCTGAATAGAAGACTATTTCAGGGAAAATATCATCAGTATCTCTAGATTTTGAATTGTCTCTCCATTTTTTTGTTTCCTCAAGAAGAAAAGCAGGTACTGCACCTGTAAAAATTTACAATTTACCTGGTAAATGATACTTTCTGCCCACACATGTGGCTTTGTCACATTGTTTTTCTATAGTCTAGTAGTACAAGTCCATATTCATATTTCTAGATATTTTTTAAGCAACTGGAAAGATAGAAGTCTCCTCAGTGCCATCTGAATTAATCTCCAAACTTTTCAGCAAGGCTGTAGACTTGTGCTCTGCTTTGGCTGCAGCTGCTCCTCACTGCTCATCATCACCTTCAGATTTTCCTCTGAGTTTTTTTTCTTTGATTGGATTCCTCGCTAACAATTCAACTAGAGTTAGCTGTGTCAGTTTTTTAAGTTCTTTGCGCTATTCAAATGCACTTTAGGTAGAAAATCTTCACAAAATTACCACAGGGAGCAGACAGGGTTGATTAACTTCCACCAACAGTCAGTGAAAAGCAGTTGGGTTGGCAATTTCAAAATGTGAATGATATTGCTCATCATGTCAAATGCATTTGGCATGTTAAAATATCTGTAAACCAGATTTTAAACACAAGCAATGCACAATGTTTTTATGAGTACACTTTGTGAAAATGAGTTTCTGAAACCTTTTAAGAGTAACATTTAGATGTTAAGCAGAATCTCAATTTGTGGTGGTTATATAACAGAAGAAGCCCATATTTCCTTAAAATTGGCTTCTGTCAAATGTCAAGTTCTTTATTTAGTATTTGAGAATGCAAGGAAAATCAAAACTGAGAAAACTACTCAGCTTATGATAATGTTTCTTCCTGTAAGGTTTCAACCTTCAAAGAAACAGACTTTGCAAATATTTGCAAATATTCTGTTGAAGACAACAGCAAAAAAAGGAGCTCCATGCAATATTTTAAAGTAGTTAAAAACAAAACTTTGTAATGAAATATGGTAATATTCTTAACTACAGATATTCTGTCTTATTAAGGTATTTCCTTTTTATTGCCTTTTTTTACAAAGTTTGTAATAGAAGCACATTAATTTATGTTGGTTTCAGGTTTATAGTAAAATGTTTTATTGCTGTAATTTCACATTGCATTTTTAATGTTTATAGTTCAAATACAGGACCCTATTTTCCTGTCAGTGCAGAATTTTTAATTAAGCGTTTAATTATTGATTCTGAGCTGACTTTAGGGTTCAGTTCAAAGTTTGCCACTACTTTTACAGTAAATCTAATCAGACAGCATATACTACATATACTACAGCTTTTCTACCAAGAGAGAAAATGTTTCCAAAATAATAAACTTCTGCACTACATAACAATGACACACTGGAAAACAAAGATACTGAACTGCTAAAATATGATGGTTTTGAGAGAGCTGGAATAAACAATGGCATTTTCTGTGTTTGTCTGGGAGAATAGAGACCACATGTGATAACAACAATAGCCATCAAAAGATTGCTTTACAGTTCTACAGTGTTGATTTAGCAATAGAGCAAAGTGGACAGAGTGTTGACAGGAGGGCCTTTGACTTCAAAAATCTTATTTTCACTTGAGCCTATTTGCTTGGCTTTAATGACAGCTAAAACTATCTTCTATTCTTCTGTGTACAAGTTTTCAGAATTGCGAAGGAAAAGTAAGGCTTGGGGCTTTACCCATTTTCCTGATGTGTTCACAATTTTAGGGGTTTGTACTTGGGAGTCAAATTTGAGTACAGATTTATACATCTCCTGACCTCGAGTTTTAAAATATCTACTTAACATAAGGTTAATGAAAAAAAAAATCTAAAGCCAAATTTGTATCATTTATAAGAATCTTTAAAGTTCAGATTTTGATTTTTCCTTTGAACAGAGAGCCTGAAGTGGTAAGCTCTGTTACAGGAGTTGTGAGCTTTATTTTGTGAACAAATCATTCTAAAATATATCCAGAATATTCAAAACCAAGATAATAAAATCAACCCTCTGTGTTCCCTAGACTTAAAGTGAATGGGTCTTCTTCTACAATTAAATAGAACTTAGTCAGAACTTAGAATTTTTAGAACTCAGAACTTAGAACATAGAATTCTTCAACACAGAATTTACAGATATTAAGAAGCTTTGCCAACAAGTTGGCCTCTTAATCTTAACCTGTTTCCTCATGACAAACTATTACTTTAATCTTGAAGTATGGTGCAGAATTTACCCTTGGGTAAATCATTTAACTAGTGCTGGCCACTTATCATAATACTATGTTTTCATTCTGAAGAGGACAATGTAGTAATGCAAAAAATAATAAATTCTTGTGAAAATACAGACTTGACTTTAAAAACTATTATGAAAAATGTCTGGGTTTGTCACAACTTATTTTCTTCTGCTATCTTCTACCTATTAATCTGAAATAACATAAAAATAATGAAAGTAATTTTGAAATGAAAAAGAGAGGTTCAGTCCATCAGAAATCAAAAGTGAAAGTTTAAATCTAAAAGATCACATGGAAAAAAATACTTTAAGCAAATTCCACTTTTACATGGATGAAACTGCCTTCAAAAAATTATCTAGCTTTAATCTGAGTGTATGTACAGCTTTTCTTTCCAAACCTGAAAAATCGCTTTGCAGAAGACTTCAGACACTATGAAGGTTCTTCTTGATGGTCAAATTATACCTATTCTGTCCATGGCTAGAGAAATTTGCATGGCAACATATTGCACTTACTGCTTGTGTGAGAGAAGCAAAGATCGTAACATCTGGATACTGTAAAGATATAAAAAGTTAGAGCTGTAAAAGAAATGAGTTCATTTTTGCTACAGAAAAAAGGCATTAAATGGGTGCTGCTTATGTATGTAATTATATAAAAAATTTTGCATGCTTTTTTGGTCCCCTTAAAGGTGGTTTTATAATTGCTGAGAATTCATGAATGAAAATTATTTTTTCATCTCCTTCTTAAACTCCCAATAAGTGGTTGCTTTATCTGCCACGTGTTTTATCGACACTGAAGAGATTTGCTCCCAAATGTTATACTTCATTGAAGTAAGGAACATATACAGGTCCTTTACTCTGAGTTCATGTAATTTAATTTTTTTTTTCTTTAAATAGTTTGGAAACTCAACAATTCTGTATGAGTACTTCAAAATGAAAAAATGCTTTCATGTTTTTTATCACTAAGACTTAGCCAACTCTAGAGATCAAATGAGTCATAATCTGGAATTCAGTAAAGGCTTTTATTTTCTTTCTTCTTTTACCATAAAATATAATGGAAATTTGTGTCTGTCAAATATATAATGAAAAATATATTTGAAAAGAGTTAATATTCATTGAAGTGATATGATTAAATGCACATAATAAATTAACACAAGTCATGCCAATTGAAGACTAATATTGTAAAGCACTTCTTTCCAGATTACTAAATATCTTTCTTTAAAGTTAAATCTTGTCTGTGGTTTCAGTATAAAGCTCCATTATTTTTGATAAGTGCAACTTTTGTACCCATGCAGACAATGCTTGTTATAAAAAACTTTGCATTTTATGCATTTTTATGCTACATATTCAATGTTATTTAATCACTACATTTCCTGTGTTGTATTGTTTTCATGTTCTGCTTGACTGTGCAGAGATGCTATTTCATGGGAATGTTTCAAAGTGCACTTTTGCATTTCCTTTCCTTTGGACTACTGTGACAAAGTAATTTCCCAGTAGCTCCATTCAGCTAATGGGTGTCTATACGATTTGATATGAGGGACTTGGAACTGTCCATCACACTGCACAGTTCCAAAACTGTAGATGGGTTTGACAGTTTTTGCTGGCAGAGGCACATGGATCATTCTGTGTGGGCTGAATTTCCTTAAAGCCCTTTGCTGGATAGTCCCCACAATGCTTGCATGAACGTTTCCGTGCTAGATATATTTTGCCTGTGGTTTCTTATGTAGGCTGTAAAATAATGCTAACTCCTTTTATTGAAAGGTTATTCTATTTTGCTTGAATTTTGATATTTACGATTCAAATTTGCAGAAGGTTTTGGGTAACTGAGGTCATGTCTTTGGGTTCTTCCTCAAGTCTGCCAGCTGGTGAAACAGAGGATATGTTACATTTTTCCTGATGCAAGTTTTGAAAGGTTATCTATGAAAGGTTATCTATGAAGGTTATCTATCTATTGAAAGGTTATCTATGGGAAAGTGATGGAACACCTTATCCTTGGTGCCGTCTCAAGGCATATCAAGGATAAGAGGGTCATTAGGGGCAGTCAACATGGCTTCACCAAGGGGAAGTTGTGCTTGACCAGCCTCATAGCCTTTTACCAGGATATAATGAGGTGGATGGATGATGGCA
>NW_010174724.1:0-3892 GCF_000695765.1 Mesitornis unicolor | reverse complement strand
GACACAGCAGCAGAGCTGCGTGGCAGGAGAACATTTGAATAGAGACAACCCACAAGGATTCATCTCCCAGCCCCACAGGGTCTGGAGGGTTCAGACACCCCCGCCAGCCCCTCTGGCTGCTGTAGACACAGGGGAACCACGAGAGCCTCAGCGTTAATGCGAATCTCGTTTATTGACCCCGCGGAGCTGAGCATGGAAGAAGATTGAAAGGAGGAAGCACAGGCAAAGAGCCCCAATTAGCAGCGGCAGAGCCATAGATCATCCCCTGCAGCCCGGGCCAGCAGGCAGCGAGCCAGCCCAGCAGCTACCATGGTGCAGGGGGGCCTGGCCTTGCCAAAGGGCATCTTCAGGGCCTCACCACTGCTGCAAAGAGGAGACCCCCAAGAGCAACGGCTCCATTGCTGACAGAGAGACAACCTTGCTCTGGCATTTTCCACCATGGTCTCCCTCCATTGCCTCCAGCATCTCCATTTACCCTGAAGGATCCCAGGGACCCATCTCCTGAGGCCACCCAAATGTGTCCCTGACCCCAGGGACCCTGAGGGTCACCTCCCCCAGGAGAAGCTTCAGAAGCTCCCTGAGCTGCCCAAGCCCTCGCTGCACCTTCTCCTCTCCCTTGAACCATGTCCCTCAACAGGGAGCGGGGACCACAAAGCCTCCAGCTCCCCCACCCATCGCTCACCCAGGGCACATATTCAATAACCCATAAATATTTGCCTCTTATGGGCCATGTTGAGCACATTACAGCTTGGAGGGAGACTTTCCAACCTGATGGAGCCGTGGGATGAGCTCCTAACTGACACCTGAGACCCTCAAGCTCCCCCTCCTCCTGTTTGGGATCTGCAATGGCCTCAGACATCATCGGACACCCATGGTTGAGTGGGACCTGTCTGGGTGAAGGGGGTGAAGGTCTGTGAGAAGAGCACAGCTCATACCCCAGCCCAGATCCCTCTGTGGTCTCACAGTCAGGGATGAGCCATGGGCCCCGCTGTGCGTCAGGGCCTCAGAAGGTGACACCGGGACGTGGTAGAGGGAACCTGGACAGTGGGGAGATGCTTTCCTTGATGCCAACCCACCAAGAATGGTCCTGTGAGTGGGAACTTTGTCCCACTGGTGGCAAAGGCGCTGCCTGTCCAAGGAGGAGCGTGGGTAGCGAGGGCAGCACGTGGTCCCTGGCCACCGGGGAAAAATGGTGACATCAGGGCGGGGGAAGCGGGGTCCCGGCCTTTCCCAGGCTCTGCCGTGCTCTGCACGCTGGTTCCCTGCCAGTTCATCAGCCACTGGAGCGCGACCAAGGGAACATCGGCCAGGAGAGGACAAACAAACATCCGAGTTTGGGCTTCCTTCCTTCCTTTGGACAACTGAAGGAAAGAAAAGAGAGAGATGGGGAATTAAATAAAAGAAAAATACTGAAACAAGTCAAATAAATAAGCATTTTTGTTGCCATGGGGACGTGATGCATTGCTGGGAGTGGGAGCTTGGCCTCAGGGAGCAGTAATACCAGAGCAGTGAAACCAGCAATAGCAGGAGCAGCCCCTTGGGCAGCCCACCCTGGCACATGTCCCTTGGCCCCAATAGCCACACACCAAAGCTGGGATCACAGCCACAGCAGGGGCTTTGCTTTGGGTTTTGCCAGATTCCTCTCTGATCCTGCTGTGCTGCGTCATCCATGATGGGTTGGGTTGGGCTGGGTCACTCGTGTCGGGTTGTGTCATTCACACTGAGTAGTTTTCTGCTGGGTGATTCACACTGGGTTGGGTTGGGTCATTTGTGTTGGGTAGCATTATGCTGGGTCATTCACGTTGGATGGGGTTGTGTTGGGCCATTCATGTTGCATTGGGTCAAGGTGGGATGGGCTGCATCATCCAGGCAGGGTTGTGTTGGGTTGTGCTGGGTTGCATTGGGCTGGACAGTGACATTCAGGTCAGGCTGGATGTGATCAAAATTGACATTTTTCTGAAGCTTTGTCCTGCAAACCATTTCCAGCAACATCCCCTAGCTGCTGCGCCGCCCTTTGCTCTTCCTGCTCTTATGGAAACAGCCACGTTCCCTGTAAACCACAAATTCCCTCTCCTGAGCTGTGGAAACAGCCCCCAATTGTGGCCAGCACCAAAGCCACATGTAGCGAGAACCCCATCTGTGCCCTGCACGTCGCCAAAAGCACGGTGTGACACCCAAAAACCTGCAAGCAGAGGGGAGAGCCTGATTTCTCCATGACCCATCAGAGGGGAACGAGTGGGCACGATGGAGGATGCATCTGTAGGATGCGGAGTCGCTTTCCTCCACGCATGGCGACGCGCCGCTGACCTCGCAGCCCCCAGAGCTGCCAGCTGGGTCTGGCAGGGCCTTTCCCAGCCTTTACTGGGGATCTGCTGGGCCGGATGCGGCATCTCGGCGGCGGCACCCGTTAGGGAAGAGCATTGTGTGGGCTGCTGCTTTTTTTAAAAGTGTTTGTGACCCTGGAGCGAGAGGCGCTGCTGGAGGAAGGAGGGGGACAGAAAATTCCCAGATCCCAACTCTCCCTGGGAAATCCCCAGAAAGCTCCCAGGTACTTTCATTCCCAGTACATGAGATCCTCTCTGCCGGGGCCGAGCAGCAAACGCACGGCCAAACCACTGGACACCTGGGGGAGAGGGCAAGCAGGCAGCACCTTGGAGGGCACAGCAGCCACCTCTGATGCGATGGGGCCACCAGGGCACGCTCGCACCCTGGGAAGAGCCCTTGACCAATTCTCATGGAGGCTGAGATGTCTCCGCTGTGAGCTCACCAGTGACTAACTTGTTTATCTCCTCTGGGAGCTGCACTGAGTTTTTGAGAAGCAGCAGATTCCCCACCAGCTCTTTCCTGAAAAACACTCAAAAACCAGAAAGCGGCAGCAACACCACCACGTCCCCTTGCTGCAAAGGGAATCACGGCAGGCTGCTCTTCTCCCGCCTGCCAGGCCAGCGCAACCAGCAGCGCGACGGCAGGGAAACTGGAAGGGCTCAAAAAGCGCTGTTTTTGTTAAACCTGGTGTGGAAATTATGGCTGAGCACAGACACCACCCTGGGGGCAGGCACTGGGGAACTGCACCGGGGGCTGTTTGTCCCAGGGGAAGGCACAACCAGGGCCTCATCCTGCCCCAGCCCAGCACAAGGCACAGCCAGGGATGCCCAGCATTACCCAGCCATGGGTCTCCAAGGACGTCGGGGCTCAGCACCACTCAGGATGTGGCCAAAGTGCAGGGTGGTGGCAGAATCAGGGAGGTTCTGCGACCCTCTGCCTGCTGGTACAGCTTGTCCCCTACTGATGGGGACATCCTGGGGCACTCTCCAGGCCAGAGACCACAAAGGGGGCATGGACAATGGCTGATGGGATGAGCAGGGGTGCAGAGTCGGGGTGTCCACTCCTTCAGAGCACCACTCCATTGAAGCATATGACTGACAAGTGAAGGCCACACGTAACTAAACCTGAGCTCCAGTGCCACCATGTGTCACATACCCTCACCCCACGCTGTCCCCGGTGCCGTCTGTGTGGTCTCGGATCCTGCTGCCTCTCGATCCGTGTCCAAAGGCAAGTCAGGGTCATTCTCATGCCCTGAAAACGCTTCATGACAGAGAAAAACGTGAAGCGCTCGAGACAAAAGCTGCTGTCCCCGGGAACCCCACGGTGCCCCCCCTGCTCGGGGCAGGGTGACCAGCAGGGCTAGCTGGGACAGGCCCCGGGGCACCCTCAGGGCTGGGCACAGGCCCCCAGCGAGGCGGCGGGGCCGGGAGGCAGCAACCGCTGCCGTCGTAACGCAGAGGCCCCCGGCGGGCGGTCCCGCTGCCTGCCCGTCTCCGCGCTTACCCCTCAGCCCCTCCAACACTCGAGTCGGTATTCCGATGCTTTTATTAGACGAAAATCATAATTT
>NW_010174723.1:0-20295 GCF_000695765.1 Mesitornis unicolor | reverse complement strand
CAGGCACCGGCCCCGAGCTGCCCTGCAGCAGCTGCGGCCGCACAGCCCAAGGGGTTTTCTGCACTGCTACTTCTCAGCCACGCAGTAGCCTCAAATCTGACTGCCTCCTCCCCTCTTTCTTCGAAACAGGCTTTCTCTAGCCAAGCCCAAAGACGGCTTTTTTAATCGCACTTGATAATTCAGTCAGACAAAGAAAAAATATTTAGATTTAGGATATAATTCTTCGCCATCTTGTTCCATGATCAAATCAATATCGCTCGTAAGTTAGAGAAAAGTGGGGATACAAACAGATGCATACGTTCGGGTTTTCAGCTGGAACTGGAATATGTACACATTTATCTTCACAGATCCTTAAAAATTTGTCAGATCTTCTTTGAGCAGGAAAAATTAAGAGGGACAATTTTTCTTTAAATACTGGGGTCCCAAGGGAAGAATTATATAAATCCTCACCTAAAGTCGACAACAGCAAAAGGAAGACTAACTTGACTAAAATATTAATATGGTCGGACACACACAGGAAAACATCTTTGTAGGATATTCAACAAGCAGGACTTATATTCAGATGCATTTCCCATCTTCGCACTTGTCTGGATTCTTATTTGTGTTGTCTTTTCCAGACTGCAAACACTTCTTCAATACTTTTGTTGACCAACTCTTATTTTTCCTAGTGTCTCGTAAACACATAGAATATAACTGTTCTCTAAAATGACTGGAGTTTAAAGTATGTTTTGAAGTTTTGTATTATCTACCCACATCAGGATTCCAATGTTTATATAAAATATCATAGGACCTGACCATTTCTCCCATTAAAAAAATTGCTTTTAAAGTTTTAATTTGGACAAAGAATGACCCTCAAGCCTTCTAGTGAACATATAGATTAGTATATAAAAATAAAATCTTTTGCATTTACACAACTTCTTTGCTGCTTCTGTCCTAATGATGACATAAATCTCCTTAATCAGCTAAGTTTAAAGAACAGGTTTACATAATATTGAAGATATACTCTCAATGTAAGGCACAACCTAATGCAAGCAATTCTGATGTTTACAGTTGCATGTAAATCAACCGTATCCAGCAAATTCAGAGCAAAAAGAATAGGATTATTTTAATGATTAAGGAGAACAGGGTTTGGGCCTTCATCCTTGGTTTACTTAGTCAAGACTGTGTACTGGAACACACTTGGTGCTACATAACTGCATGCACTGTTTGGAGAGTTCTGTAACATCTGGAGTGGTAGAACTTAATATCTCTCTCTCAGCTTTGAGTATGGTTTCCATATAATTGTTATCTAGGAACCTTTGCAACCCTATACCTTGTATGTATAGGTATACATACAATTGTGCAAACAGTATCATTTTTATTTTTTTTTTCTGAGTACTGTGCACTCAGACATTTTTGTGTGTTCATTTATCACACTTTAGGAGATAATGTGGTGGTGGTTGTTTTTTTTTTAATTCTGGTCTCCTCATAAAATAATGAAAAAGGGTGGCTTAGAGATTTATGGTTTATCTCCTAATTATTTTTAAATCTATTTTTAAATCTGTTAAACCAATTTTCATTGAAAAACAGATACCAAGATACTGATTTAAAAAAAAAAGTTATAAGAATAAGCCTGTTAATACTAAGGAAAAGGCACAAAGAAGCCAACCATTATTTGCTTCATTTGGCAGCAGTTGGTTAATCAAAAAACCTACATGAGCTCTTGGACAAGTCTCACCGTGTGATGTCTCTTACCTGGCTGGCAGGGACTATGGGAAAAGCCAGAAATATTCTGAGGATGTCCCATTAAAGGAACAGAGGATGCCTTGGAAATGTTAAGATATAGAGGTAATCTAAGAATTACTTGGGATACTGAGGGGATGGGAGGAGAGACAAGTAAAGGATATAGGGGGACATAAGGAACAGAACCATAATAAATCAATGTTACTGTTAGTTGAACAGCTTTACACTGTTATTAGTATTCTAATATTTCATTATTGGACTCTCTCCATGGTTCTGAGACAACAGATCAGAATGAATAACTGCTAACAGTGAACTTTGTCCACCAATCCAGTACCATTTTTTGTGGTTCTTTGTGTTCTAGAAAGCAATGCTTCAACTTTTACAGCAGTACATTGGGGTGGAAGATACTTGAACGTACTTTTGGGAGTACATTCTCCTGACATTACTATAGAGAAGCTGTGAACTCAAAGGTTGAAGAAGAAAACAAGTCAGTTAAATGTAATGGTAATAGAAGACTCACAGTGCCAGTAGGCTACCTATGTTGGTTATTTCCATTTGATTCATGAGGACAATGCAAAAGGCTTTATTTTCTTCCTTTTGTTTTCCTGACAGTATTTAAGCGTTTTAGTGATATAGAGTGTTCCTGTGTTAAAAGGTGATGTTATAGTGCTGCAGTTGAAGAACGTGATTTGAACACTGTAGACCAAATTGGAAAGAAGAGCCACAAGAAGATTACCTAGAATATTGCATCATTGTAAGACAGAGTTGCTCCTCAGGGAGAGAGAGTCAACTTCAGAACTGGATGTTTATTGAGAAAGAAAGGGAAAACTATACTGGAAAGTAGCATAAGCTGATTTCTACATATCTGCAAAACTGTAATAACCCTGGCAAATCCATGGCTATTCCAGCAACTGTAGCCATTTCACTGAAGAAGTTTTTGCAGAAAACAAAGAGATCACAGTGGAGATTGACAACTTCCATATTTGAGAGCTGGAGAAAGCAATATATCTATGGATATAAACGACTACAGAAAAAATTGTATTGTTCTGAAGAGTACACAGACTAGGTAATATGAAAACATATTAAGATTAATTTATTTGGCTTAGATAAGCAATTTAAAATTGTATTCACTTTTTCATTTCATTTTTCATGTGTATTTTCACATTTTTCATTTCATTTTCAGCAATAATTCTAAGAAGATTTTGAATGTATAATTTCATATATAAACCCACATCAGCCACACCTAACTGACAATGAATCATATCTTGAAGAGTAAAAAATGGAAAACTAGGTAAAGATGTAACACGGCACACAGTATTTAGGAACTGAAAGGCAGAGACAATGTTTTATTAGTTTTAGGACTGCTACTGTATGTCTCTGTCAGATTTAAAGGGACAGTTCCCTAGATGATATGAGAAAAAAATGTCATAAACATTTCATCTCAGGGAGACCTGAACTATTTGGGAAAGGTCACAATAGGAAACCCACCCCCCTTTTGCATGATCTGCAATACTAGGGCAGGACAGATGTTCACAATATATTGCTCACCAAGAAACCGAGCCCAAGAATTATTAAGTTTTTTGGTGAATAACTTTGAATAATTAATCCTTCTGAGAAAATCACAATCTGTTCACCAAGAGTTCATGAAAAAAACAAGGTGAATAATTCATTATGAATTATTTGACCAGTTTTAGCAATGAGATTCTAAATCTGTGTTCTTATGGATATTAACCTCATTAACACTGTTTAGATACAACACTTTGAGACAATTAAAGTGATGCAATACTGCACATCTAATATGACACAATTTAAGCTACTGAGTTTCTTTTTGTAGATACTTTGAAAATAAGTCTTTATTTATTATATATTGTGAAGGCACTGTGTATCAGTTTAGAAGTACCAGTATTCTTGGAACAATTAATGCAGTAATAGGACACTTTTACATGAGAAGAAAACCTCGATGGCAGACACATCTTAAGAGTTTAAAATCTGCTGGGGTCTACTACTGTAATATACAGCTGAGTGACCAATTTTGTAGTAAGACACTGTCACTCAAGGGTTTTAGCAAATTGGAGAATATGTCTAATCCTGCACTGAGAAACAGAACTTCCACAGGTGTGAAAGAAATCAGGTTCAGATGCCCATTCTTAAATACTTATAAAACATTAATTTTAACACTTATATAATTATTGCACAGTTATTTAATAACTGAATAACGTTACAAGACTAATTTCAAACTGTCACAATGTTCTACCCTAAAACAATTTAACACATTTAACCCATTACTACACTACTTCTGTTTAAACATAAACATAACATTTTAAATTAAAAGCTAGCATATTCTGACAATTCCCAAGCAACACATAGCCAACTATCCAATTTTGTTTGTTAAAGCTGCAGTTTCATGACACTTTGAACTGCTCTACATCAGAACAGTTAGTGTGCTTTCTGCCAAAAGTTTATGCCTACTCCCTTGCATCAGCAGTAGTATTTGAACGACACTGTCATCCCCCCTCTTCCCACAGAGTTGAGTTGTTTCATGGCAGAATACTATTCAGCGTGCAGCCTGACAATTAAACTAGGCTGGCTTAAAAGCAATTCCCTATCAGAAGATATTTTTCTGCTGCCTTTTTTTTGTTCCTAAGCCCAGTTGCTTGTCTCCTTGGCATACGAATTGCTCTGACTCCATAGGGAAGTCAAAGAGATGGAAAACCAATATCCTACAAAATACACTTCTCTGGGTTAGTAGCAGGCAATTGAGCTACAAGAGAATCAGCTTAAAGTCAGACGAGTGAAGGTGCCAGTGAAAATGCTGGAGAAGAGCACAGCAAAGAGAGCTCAAGGGAAAGTGGTGGTAACATATGGCCAAAAGTAGGGTTTGCAGCAATCAACATTTAGATTGGCTTCAGCTTCAGTGGAACCACAGCCTTCGATTTACTGTAAATAAGATCTAATTCTGAAGGAACTTCCTCCAAACAAACATAAGGCAAGTCATTCCATACTCCTCCCCCAAGGAAAAAAACCCAACAAGCACATCAATTACAGTGATAGCAATAGTAACTTCATCTGAAGTATTTTCTGCCACTTGGCATACCACATCTGAGTCTACCAGTTCTATTGTACTAGATACTGAACTGGGTTTTACCTATGCAAGATGTAATCTGACCCTTTGAAGAAAATTTTTAAAACATTTAATTGTAAATGTAATGCAATGCATTTTTAAAAGTGTTTCAGTGTTTACTATATGCAAATATACATCACATTACTTAGAAATGTCAGTAAAAGCTTTTTAAAAGAATAGCTCTTGTGGGAGAAATTTTCCAGTTAAATAATTCTAAAAGTAATCCTCTATCAGGTGCTATACTGTTAAAATCAGGTTATGCATATGAAACTATTTACTATGTATTACTTATATCCTTCGTGAATATTTTCAGTACTAGTGAAATTTGAATATAAAATCTGAAATTATGTAAAGAGATATAACTTCAAAACTGTTTCTTCTATGTACTGCATTAAAACATGTGCAATATATATATATAGTAAATATGAAATATAATCCACTGTTTCACAGTTTAAAATTATGCTCATAATTATTTCTATTAATAAATAAAGCAAAATTGTCATAGCAGCATGTTGGCAGAAGTCAAAAGTTTGTACAGGTAGGATTTGGCTCCATGGTTCCTATTCACACCAATCATCCAATTGCACATCAGCTCTAGGAATTTTTTTCTTTTCGGTTTTAGGTTTTTTATCATTGGTGCATTTTAAAGTGGAATTAAAAAGTGACCGATCTCTGCCAATTCCCTCAGCTGTGGCATTCAGAAACACAATCTTCCCAATATTATTTTGTCTCTGCTCTGTATTAAAGAAGGAATTTATATTTAAAAATCAGGACAATAGCTTCGTATTAGTCATAGCTATACAGCTATAGTTACTACTGCACCTATACTATATTTTTTCTGATTAGTCTAATGTTCATTCATATGACAACACAATAATTCCATAAGAAAAATTTATGAAGCCATAAATCAGAAGTTTATGTATTGGTTGGACAAGATTTCATAGAAATGCAGCAATTTAGAGTAAAATGTAGGAAAAACAGGAAAACATGAGCAAGATTCGCATTCATCACTTCTTGCTTCCTAGTTTGCTCTTAAGGTCTAGGAAAAACTCTGAGCCAATCTCTTACAACTGCATCTCTCTGCAGTACTGATGGGTTGCCTGGTGGATCTCTCTTGCTCTGTTCTACCAGAGAAGAAACTTTCTATCTTAAAGCTAGGGAAGTGTTTGAAGGTTAGTTCTTTCTTGCTGTTGGCTGGGTTCCTTGGCCATGAAGAGAGAGAACAGAATAGGATGAAAGGTCCACAGAAATAAGTAGCAAGTCTGGATGGAGGGAAGTCACCCTTAAAATGCAGCACATCTTGTTACTTATCAGCATAAAATAAAGGGGATCTAAATTTAAAAATAAAATATAGACAAGAAACTTGCTAAAACAAAATATTATCAAGCATTTATTTAGTTGAGAGTGTGAGATGGGACCTCCCACCAACTACCAACTCATTCTACTACAGCTTTAGTTCACTAAGCTTTCAGCAGTTCGCTAAGTCATGATTTCACCAAATATTTCCCAGTATTGTGTGGTTTACACTGAGAATCTCAGCTTCCATTAAATCAAATCTGATTTATTTCACAGTGCTTAAAAATATCTACTACGGAACTAAGAACAACATACAGTGTTTAAAGGAGTGAGCTCAATAAAGCTGTTGTTAACACAACATGCTAATATGATAGCAGGACTGAAAATCAGGACATGCTGCTCTCGCCCTAGGAGAAGCTATCAGACTAGTTAGATTTTAGAGGGAGACTATTTTACTTCTGAAGACAACAGCCTCTCTTTTGTTCATGCCTTTGTTCTGTTCCTTAAAGCCATGGCTTGATCATGCGTTCCAATGCTCTGTTTTCTTAAAAAAGCAATATACCTCTTCTTACAGCAACATTCCTCTTTATTCTTCTTCTTGGAGAAGACAGGATAAAATGGCTACAAATGGCGAGTGAGGAAGACTTACCAACTTGAGATAGCCGCAAATACGAGATTTCCATAAATATGAATCGCAACAGCTGATCTGTAAGCAGAAAAACCAAGTCTTCTCCAGGTAAAAACTTTGTTCAGGAACTCTAGCTTAAGTTAAATAATACTACTTCATTGATAAAAAAGAATAGAGACTTGCAGGCATACTTAAATTAAGCAATAAATAACATAAAGAAGTTCTTAGAGATACCTAATTAAACACATTTCATCTCTTCAGTCTACTCATCAAGTGCACTATACCTGAAGAATTTATATTCAAATATGTATCTTAGATTCTCCAAATTTAGAGACAGTCACTTTTCCCTCACCATATTATTTTTAACGATTTCTTGAGCATTAAGTTTAATATTAAGCAAGATGATTCACTAGATAATTCAGCAAAGAACTTCATAAATGGTAAAAACTGTGAGATCATCCTTGCCCACCCTCTCTGCTCATGCAAGCAGAACTCCCTGTAATACAGTTTATAATTCATTGTCTAGTTTAAGTGTGTCAAGTATTAGTGCTTCCATCCATCTTCTTTAAAGTGTGAATACATAGTTTAAAATCAATGAAACTAGGCCTTACTCTTTTGAAACAACTAAACATTTCAGTTTGAAAAGCAGCTACTGTGCAAGCAGCCTGACTTAAAGAGAAAAATACAAGGGAATTCTGGATCCGTAATTCACCCTCCACCTTCCGACCCCACCAACCGCCATATTAGTGTGCCCCCACCAAAATACCAGCTTGTGTTTACAGTTGCGTTTCTCCTGATGGTGGATGGGCGCGTGTACACGCACTCGCTCTATGTGCACTCAATAGGATCATGATCTGGAGAGCTGAAAATGTAAACACAAGCTGGTATTGTGGTGTGACTAGCGGTTTGTGGTTTCTTTGTTTGAATATTTCAAAAATGGCACACTGGCCAGAACTAGAGAGGAGAAAAGCAGAGCTGCTATTTATATGAAAATTTGATGGTTCCAATATTCACATTTCAGGTAGATAAAAAGGGCTACACAATCAGAAGCGGTGTTTCAATACTTTATGTTTCACATAGCCGATTACACTTTGGTGCAGGAATTTTGTTTTCAGGGATAGATAAAATATACTTTGCTCTTAATTTCACATAACGAGAAATATCATGCTTGTTTAGGTGCCCATCAAGCAACTTTTTACAGCTTAGGAACGCTCTATTCATCCAAAGGTGTCTGCACTCATGTGACTGAAGTAGGCAATACGGCTAAGCATTCAGAGGATTAGCTCATTTCAGGAGCCTACAGCTCATTCTTTCTTCATAAAGAATTTACTGGGTCATTGAGCTGGCCATTTTCCTTATTCACACTCAAACAGGGATTCATACGTGAACCAAGCATCCCAAGCAGAGTTCCAAAATGGCATATCCATACAGTTAATAGAGTGCAAGCCTAAAACGGTGTCATTTCAGATTTTGTATTTTTCTTTTTGCTGCACTGGAAGTAAATGAAGCAGAATGAGTCTATGAAAAGACCACAAGTTCAAAACCTTATCCATTTTTTTTCTAAGTATAGCAGCCAGTCTTAACTAAATCTCTTAATATAAGCATCATTTTGCTACTGTTCTGAACATGGCAGGAAGGAGACAAGAAAACTGAAATTCAACTTATAAAGCACTGGATTATATCCAGTTACATATTACACTTTAATCCAGTTTTTTAAAATAAGCTTATCAAGTGTAGATATTTGAAGTAAGGTATTTTATTTTTTTCAAAAATTTATTTTAATCAGAGTTTCAGGCTGGTTCTAACACCTATTACACATATTATATATGCTCATCACTGCAAATTTAAACAGCAGCTGAAAGTACAGTTTAAGATATGCTCGAAAAAAAGCAGAGTAGTCTCCTCAAAACAGTGAAAAAAAGGCCAGAAATTCTATTGGTATTAACATAACAACTCTCTATTCAAGAAAGAGGGACAGTTCTGCGACTAATACCAGCGTTCCATATAAGAACAGCACTGTTATAGTAACTCACAGCTCATGAAAAGAGCATCTGGTTTATAAATACTTACGAGTTCCATTTGACCGAAATGTATTTTTCACACAAAAAGCAGGAAATCCTTTCTTAAAATATGTAGTATATACTAACCTTACACACAAAATCATACACTAATAATGCTCAGTCTTACTCTTCAGAAACTTCTAATGCGTATTCTAGAAACATTTGATCACTTTACACAAACCGCACAACTGCAATGCCATCATAAGGTAGAACATCTTGCTTCTTTTTAATGCATTACTCTATATAGGCACCCTCACAAAGACAGCTTGTGAGCATTTCACAAATTATAATAATGGAACCACCTACATGTATATCAGTGCTGACAGATCTGGATCATCTTATTTTCACCTGCAGTAAGTTCAGACTCAGCTGAAAACTAAATTATACAATGAACAGCTTTGTTGTAGGAATATGCATGGCCTTATTTTCCACTAACATTTGCAGAACAAATGCATGCAGCTAGCATAGATATTTAATATCAATGGAAATAAATACTAATGATCCTTCGATCCATCTCCTTTTTCATTCAAATCAAAGATAAAGTTAATCACTTCATTTCTTTATATACTGCACTATAGAGTAATGGTTTTGTCTATCCTGAGGCACACCTGTTCAATAGCCATTATCTGCAATACTTGAATGTACGAAAAGGAAAATGTATCCCAAAAGATCTTGCTGTTCATTGATACTAGTAATAGCTCTCCCATTGACTGCAATAGCATGAATTAGATAAAGAATTAACTAAAGCTGAACCTAGCATTCAGCTATTATTAAAAATACCATAAAGTTCTGATGACCGTTAGTAGTCAGGACCTTTACTATATGCAGTTCTTAAAGGTAGTGGCAGTTCTGGTCTAGAAACAAAGGACTGTCAACTGAGCTGATAAAGCCACCCAGGAATTTCTGAGCTTTAAAGACCAATATTGACCAAATATAGGCAAATAAGACGAAATACTGGTCTTGTTCCTTGGGTATTATAGAACAGTTTATGCCAGGATGGCTTGAGTAATACAGAACATGTTTGTAACTCTTAGAAGGGACAGACAGCATTATTCATAGCATTTCCTTGTTTTGAAGATCTCTCTCAACCATTATTTATAAAGAAATACAAATATATATAGTCCATGCAAACATTAAATAAATTTGTGTGCAATACTACATAATAATACATGCCTCCCCTCCCTCTGGCATCAGTCAGTGTAAAATAAAATAAAACCATCATTCTTTAGCAAGTTTTACAGAGCAGCATATTTAGCACTTCTACAAAAGAAGCACCCTGCTTATTCAACTGGCAAAATAACAAAGACCGCAAGAGGCAATAGATCTGTATGCCCAAATTTAGGCAGAGTGGAATCTTCCTTCTTAAAAAGACCACTTTATTAAAAATATATAAGGGATAGCTCCTTTTCTGTCATAAGAAAGACTTGATATTACTTAAGGGTTTTTTCTATTTATATAGTAAAACATGATGGAAGCAATAAAGAACAAAACTTACCTACATTATAACAGCACATAATTATAACAATACATAAGCAGAGTAAGAAAAACCTTAGTCTGCTTCATTCATGACATGAATATAATCCACATCAGTCAAGTATATCTGAAGCCAGTTTTAAATTAAAAGAGAAATATCAAAACTAGCTAGAATTTTACTGGTAAGCAATGAAGAGAATTTAACAAATATTCAGGAGATGAAGAACAGCTGAAAGAAGCACCATAAAATTCAAAGGGCTACACCATGTTAATATTGTAAATAGGTCACCGATGTTAAGTAAGTCTAGTGGTTTTTCGAAAACTAACGGCAATATTAAAGGTATTTTCAAATAATTAGAAGCATAATTACTTTTCATACAGTGGGAAGCCTATTCTTATGCCTCAATAAGGCAATAAGGGTTGTTTGCATTTTTTTCAAAAGTCTTTGTTACTGAAATACTCGTGTGTATAACAACATTAGTCACACAAAAGTACAGACCTAGATTGGACAACGTCCAGACTGTCAGCAAGATAAAAGGTTACAATAGCTTCAAATTGTTTTCTCTAAAATTAAAACTAGAAAACATTTCTTTAAAAACTGTGTCCCCTGCAGAGGGTGAGAAGACATGGTTTAAAAGACCTGGGCTCTATATCCAATTTTCGTGATCATTTGACCAGATTATTTGGTAGTCTACATGCAATGATAGCTACTGGGGATTATTTTTTTCTTATTTACCTAAGAAACAAACCCATAAAAGATTGTCTGGAGAAAATCTGAATGAATTGGGCTTGAATGTTTTTCAGTGGTATAGAGATCCCTGAGGTTACTGCTTATGTATACTGTTAAGAATATGTCTTGCTATCTTCCATCACAAAAGAACAGAGCTAGTTTACCTACCACTCATTTAAGGAATATTAACTATTCCTGTATTGCTCCTATTGCAAAATCCTAGATCTATTACCAAGAACAAAGTCAATGGGCAAATTAGAGCACCAAAAATGACCTTTACAAATATTTGTAAAGTTTTCTTGTTTTTTTTAGAGAAAGAGACAGATTTTGCTTAGTGGCTAATGAATTCAGATGGTGACCAGCTGACCTGGGTTCTTGAAAGTAATTAGCAGCTCCAGTTACCTGAAAGATGGAGCTAAGATGAGCAGGCAGTTTTAAATCAGCACATTTCTAATTAAAAATTATGTTATTTACAGTCACTCAATAGAAGTTGTAAGCATTTGTGGTCATAAAGAAATATGCAACAAAGGATTGACGATTTTTCAGAAGCTATCCACAGTTGCTGAAAATGGCAAGTGAAGAATGTTGAAAACAAAAAATAATTGTTAGCTAAATTAGATTATTGCTCTTGCATAAACTTATTTTTCAGGTAACTTGGAAATATGTAATTTAATTAATTTCTATATCCAAGTTTTGTGAAGAAGGGAAACTTCTTCCCAGTACTGAGCATAAAACTAAGCTGAAAGGAGCAAATAATTGTATTAGCTTATTGGATAAATGCTGAGAAGGGTGCAACAGAAAGGACAACACAGTGGGAGTTTGAAGTATACAAACATTAGTCAAAAACCCAAAGCTCCTAAAATACACAAAAATACTATTATAAGTCTCTGATGCCATAAGTTTCTAGGGAGTATAATCACTGTAAGAAAAAGATTATTGAGACTAACAATTGCATTTATTCCGCCCAAATTTCCCTATTCCACACATACCATACGAATCATCACACTATATTTCAGATATTTTAAACATTGTAATTTCATGGCCTATATATGAAAACTACTTAAAGATTCCAAAGCATTTTTAAATGACTGATGTTAAGTTTCTGATCTGCAGACTAGGGGAAAAAAGTGCCTATGGACTAATTCTTAGTCCTCAAACTCTGCTTCTAAAGCAATTTGTGAAAGCCAGTTAAGAACAACAAGTTCTTATATGTCAGTATAATCAACACGTATGACACTTCTACAGGACTCCACTGAAATTTTGTATGACTTCATATGTCAAAAGAGATTGAAAACTACTGTCATGTAGTGATATAAATAGTTTGTTGAAATAAAACAAGAGCCAAAGCCAACTTTAAGGTTTGGGCTAGTACCAACAAAGTTTGAATACTGACAAAACTAGGTAGCAAATACTGAAGTCTTTTCTTGGACTGCAATAACTGTCCATTTACATCTGTGTGTGAAGCCCTCTGGGCTACTAAATCAGTTACAATGGTTTAATCAGGTAGATAGAAAAATCTGTGGTCTCAACACAAGTTAAGATGTTCTACTGTATTAATTCAAATCCATTATCTTAAAAAGGCTCCAAACCACAATTATAGAGTGTGTATTCTACCACATTTTAACAACCCAGCAAGTCAGATATCAGCAATACAATAATTTGAAAAACTCAATGAATATCAATTTTTCAGTACTGCGTTTCAATACTTGCATGTAATTTCAACAAAGCTTTTGTATTTACTTTTGTCTCTGACATTCTGTTTATCTGGATTGAGACTCATTTTTATCAGTGAAACAAAATATAATCATTTAGACAGCGCTGTGATGATTAACACACAGCAAGAATAAACTCTTAAGCAGAGTAAATAAATCTGAAATAAATTAATAAGATAGATATTTCATTTAATTAATTTAATATAAAATTAATATTAACTATTCACAGGTCAGTTCAATTATGTCTTAAGTACCTGGTACTGAGAGTTGCCTCATCCATTCTCAGGAACTCAAAAGAAAAATATGCAAATATGTTTACAAATAATAGTATGTGCAACTGTAGTGTTTGCATCTATCTTCTTTGTAAGGGATAAAAAAGTCTTACTGTTTGATTATCTTAGCAAAAAAAAATCTGAAATGGATCACAGTTTCCACATCATACCTTTGCAGAGAAAAGGCTTAGTTTAAATCGGTGCTTGGACTGAACTCTTGACCTGGAATAAGACACCAAAAAAAAGGGGGTGGGGGGGTGTTAGCAGTTGAAGCTAAAAGAGTAATGACTCCTTCAGTGAAGACAAAAATCTGTAGGCATATGAATTAAAAAAAAAAAAAGGCTGAAATTAGAAATCTGGGCAGATTTCTGAGGGTTTCCTCAGATCATTTCTACAATGGAGATTCAAACTACCACCACATGGTCCCAAATATTTAGGTCTTCAAATACCAACTGTTACAGCATATAATTAAAGTCAGTTTGTAGCCTTTAATCAACTGAATCAAGATAGCTAGTGAGATAAATTGCTACTGTATTTCTTTATGGCAGATAGCCAACATAACTAAAATAAGCATCTTGCCTTACCTGAATGGTTTATTGCCAATTGCAAGTACTTTGCCTATCCAAATTACATTTTTAGCAATGTTTGTTAGGAGCTTGCCTATTCAGCAGAAAAAAAATCCTGAAAAATCTCTGGCAATTCAGGTTCTACAAGAATGAAACAAACCTTTTCTCTGTACTTCTGGAATTTTTACTGTGATGAACACAGAGACCAAGACATGATCGCAACTGTACAAATTTTGCATAGTCAATACATAATTATGCTACATTTAATTTACCTTTTCCTTCTACCAATGCCTCACATTGCAAAAAACTGAACTGACTGAAGTATGATGCATATGTCTAATCAACAAAATAGCTGTTTTGCAAAGCAACCAAGAAGGAAAAATATCAAAGTTTCTTTAGCTAGTTGTTCATAATTTGTATTCTCTCAGAAAATTTCGAAACAAAATAATGATCCCTCAAGCTTTAATGTTTATAAGCACAACAGAGAATTCTACCAAGGAGGACATGGAAGAAAGAGTCAGAGCGACATGGGGGAAAAAATGTCATGAGGTGTATCTTGGTGGCCTGTAAGAACTGAAACCATCCTAAAGAGAAGAGTCAACATGATCTGAACAATAGCTTGTATAACTCTGAAGATGAAGACTATGAAGACCATGTGAAAGTTACACATGTCATGTAAGTTAGAGACATTATTTTGTATTTAGCTCCAGTTTCTATTTAAATAGAAAGTACAGGTTCTCTCACTTCCTAAGTAACAGCATAAATCACAAACGATGAACAGAACCTTGTTCTGTAGAGGCACCAAGATTGCAAATACCTTATTCTCTGCTATACCACTCTGAAAATCAGAGTAATGTAATCTCTACAGCTTTAATTTACCTATGGAGAGCACTGTGGAATGAAGCTACATAACAGTTCTTTATTACTTTTGTGTCAGAATTTCACAAATCTACAAATTGCATCCCTGTTTGTGAGGCAATTTCAAAGAAAAAAGTCACAGCTGAAAATCTGTTTTTATAGATTAGTATCACCCCTACCATCCCTTTATTAAGTCATTATGATTACTTTCACTGTTGTCACCATCATTATGTCCTCCAGCAGTATAGTCAGTCGTGGATAGCTTTTCTTTAGCCTATCTTTACACGTTGAGTTGAAAGCAATCTATTTTCTGCAAAATGGCTGCTTTCATTGTATACAGGACACTGAACCTCTTGTGCGGGACCTTTTCACCATGTTGTGATTGATTTTAAATCTATTGAAAACAAGTCTGGTCTCTGCCATTTGTTTACCCTTGTATTCTCTCTTTATGCTTTGGTATGCATTTTTAATTAGATACACTCCAGTTCTTTCACCACTAGCTAACACTTTTATTTGGGAAGCAGTCTTTACTAGCCCTGCAAATATCCGCTGTTCTTTGCAATGTCAAGTCCTTTTCTCACCTTGCTTTGACTTGGTTATCACTTATATCACAAGTAATTCATCCATCTGTTAACTGCTCCAATTCACATTACTTGGCTTTACTTTAAAGATCTTAACAATGGTCAATGGTCTCATCTGGCAGCTGGTTTCTTGTAAAAAATGTGCCTTTCCCAAGTGACATTCTTGTGAGGATCAAAATATTCACTGAATGGGTTTTATCTAGCAGTTTACAGGTCCCTCAGGCTCTCCATAGAACATATTGTATATACCCAGTGCTTTGGGCATGCTATGTGTGGCACTGTGGAGGACTTCGCCTTCAATTTTATTTTACCCTTCTCCAGCTTTCTGCCATGTTTTCTTTCCATACTGTGAGTGAATTCTTGCCACCAAAAAAATGATGAGACGTACCACGCATTTGCACAAATGTTTAAGTTTGCATCCAGAACGTGCCTTTAAAGCAAAACTCTCCATTCTGGTGCACTCTGGTGCTTTGGCTTGCGCTGTGGAGCTCTCTTGGAGTGCTGGAAGTGGATTTTTTCATGTGAAAAACTCCAGATCAGGACCATGCCTAATATACTTTAGTTGCAAATGAGCATTCACTCAATGGGACTCAATTAAAGCTATCCACAGTAAAAAATGCGGAAATAAATATAGTGTGGTTGCCTGTTTAGCCCTATAGAATGGTTTCTACTAGTCTGTACTACTTTCTAACGCAGACATAGCCACAGAAGTGATTGAAGTTATCCTAATTTCCTGGCTCTCACTACCTGACATTGGTGAAAAGCATTATACTGGTTGCACAGCACTTTTGTAAAGGAGTCTTTCAATCTAACAACAGAAATATCTTAAGTACTAAAGGAAGTGTAAAATTTATTTTTATTGTGTTACAAATAAGGGGGGGAAACTCCCACTGAATAAATAAAGAGTAAGGATTAGGTGGAACATCATTCCAACCCACAGTGATCCAGAAAAAAAACCCCAGTATGTCCACTTTACATATCAACTTTCTCTCAATTTACAGTCTTCAGTTTAAAGTCTTCTACACAGTTATTTAAATAATCTGTCTCTCACAGAGTAGCACCTTTGCAATTGCCAGGGACACAAACCCACTTCTCTGTTTCCTCATAAAAATTTTCCATAGACACCCCCAACAAGCATTTCCAGCAAGACTGATTTTTTCTCGGCCTTTTCCTCTCCAGATGGTTTGCAGATAGTTCTCACAACTCAGCCATGACTTTAAATAGACATAAAAAGACAAAAGTCCAGTTTCCTTTAGGACCATATATGAAACTTGTATTGGCTGACAAATACTGAAGCTTTCAATATAAACAAGATCTTTTGGCTCTAATTGGGGGAAGGCGGATATTATGGCTCACTCTAGAGAACGTCTGCTTTCCAAATATTCTTTCCCTTCTAAACTGGGATAGATTATGTCCAAATACATTGTTACCATTTGTGTCACCCAAATTAAACTGGATCTATGCTTGGCATACTTAAACGGGCAGGTCTATGTTCTGGAAGAGATGAAAATAGGTTTTTTTGCAGGTTTTCAATAATCATATGCTTCACGATTAATGAAGCTTCTTTCAAATCTCTAACAGCTTTCTGCAGCTGATTGTAAAATTGTTGAGATGACTAAAAAAAGTAACCTCATCTTACATACTATCTTTAGTCGATCTTGTAAAATTTTAATCATTGTCTGTGACAAGACCTGTTACTAGTCTATATGCAGCAGAGTTGATCAGGCATTGTACAGGCTGCTGGGGATGTCGCAGAGGTCATCATAAGCACTTCTAACTGTTTTGAGTGCTTGACAAGCATGACAGAAGAAACCTTTTTCCCATACACTGGTTTGCCAAGCCAGAGCTCCAGTCCATTCCCAGGGTAAAAGGCTGCAGTTTAAGAAACTACTATTCCTCTATTACTTTGTCAGTGTTTGACTACCAAACATAGTCCTAAAAAAACCAAACCAAAACAAAACAAAACAAAAACCCCACAATAGTATGCTGCTTCTGACTCTATTACCTCCTCACAAGGATGAAGTCAGCTCTTGTACTCCCCAAAGTATATTAATTCCCTATGCTTTGTTCTACGTTCTTCAACATAGAAAACATAACTGTCCACAACTCTAATGTTTTGTCTAATCCACAGTGCATAGTGTATTCTAACTCCAGGCTTTCTAAAACTGTATCTTCTGTTGTTTGTTTGTTTGTTGTTTTAAAATATTATTACAAAGTCCTGGAGATGTTCTCCTGTCCTAGCACAAACAGCATTCTGATTGTCTATATATATAATTTCCAAGAAAATTGTGGCAAATCTCTTAGTGTATGCCTTGTGTTCTACATACAACTCCTCAATTTCACCACTCAGCTTTGCAAAACTAAAGTCATTAGTTACAGAGCTGCAGGAATATTGCTGCTTTAACTAAATCACAAGCAGACTTGGGGGAAAATCATATACCAGATAAGCCAGGAGTTAGAGAAAAACGGTGTGATCTCTTAGCAAGTCTGATCCCTGTTTATCGCTTTACTACAAGCAAGAATAGCTCAGTACGGGGAAAACTGGAAGAATGTAAGGATCCAATCAAAAGAAGTTTTTATCACTTACAACAGCCATCCAAGTAATGAAAAAGGGAACAAATCTTGAACATTTTTCACTCAGCATTGCATCACAGCAAAACAATCAATAAAAATAAAAATGTTCTATGGATTAGAGCTGGTTAGACCAAAACAATGAGGGATTCAGTAGCATCAGAGTGCCCTTCAGATTAAGTGACAATTTGGAAGTGTTTAACAACATATGGTCTCTTTTCTTTGACATATATGATTAAGAATATATCTTTTTTATATCAAAATATAAAATACCATCTGTCGTAAGTACCAACTATGATAGTGCCTCTATATAGCCAATTAATTCACTATACTTTCTAATGTAAATATTTCTCATTATTTTATCCTTTTTTCTTCTTCTGTAACTATATTTATTTATAAAATCTCAATAAATGTATGTATTTTTAAAAGTCAATACTATGACTTGAAATGTAATTAGGAATAACAATGAAAGTCTGTTTCACTTTGTATTTCAAAGGAGAAGGGACAAATCTTCACACGGTTTGAAAGGAAAAATCTCATTTAAATCAGTGTAAAGATCTATGTTGCATCTCTTTACTATACAGAGTAAGGCAGAGAAATGCTCACTTTCCATACATATTGTTGTTTATTCCTTCAGAAGTGCAGAGTTCCTCAAAGACACATGACTGCAGAGTGAGACTCCAAACGTAATGAGTATTTCTCATTAAGGTGTTTGAATTCCAGTGACCACGGAGGAATAAAAGGACTGCTCTCAAAGACATGATACAAATCAGGAAAATAAAGAACGCATTTCAGTTCACTGAACTGATACTTTACCTCATTAATTAATGTAATCTCAAAAAACAGTTAAGAAAAAAGAACAAACCTCTGACCATGTAACTATTTTAATGATTTTTGAGAACATTAAAATAGGCAAAAGTCTCAAGTCTGTAGGAGACAAGTTTTGCCAGGTTAAACAGGAAAGAATCTAACAGCCTGTTTGAAGCAAGGTGCAACTCATTTTCTGTATGAGACAAACATACACAGATAAACATACACACAGACACATATACATCTTTCCTCTTTTTTTCTGAATAATTTGGCTGTGAACGCAGTGCTAAACCACACTAATAAGTTTTCCACTAGTAACATGAAAAAGAAATTACTGACCCAGAATATAAACTACATTTTGAGCTTTTAAGAACATTCTGGAAATGTTAACTCTTGTGATTCCCTCAGCCTAGTAAAGATCTGCAAAGGGATGGAAGAGACAATTACAGCAATATTGTTTTTCAAAAAGATCGCCCCTCTTAAAAAGCAGGGTGTCAGGTATCGTGGCAATTCACTTTCTCTTTCTTTTGATTCATTTTACACGCGATGGTATAAAACCCAAAGACTTCTGAGTCTGCTAAAGTGTCATAGAAAGCGTGACTATCTGTCTGAAGTTCTTCCAGTATAATTTGTAACACAGTACATTTTCACCTGCTTCCATGAGGCTGCCTGTGAGCAGAAAGTACTGACTATCTTCCAGTATTACATTCTCAGTCCTTAAATGAGTTTTTAAAAACAAACTGTAATGCTTTTCTTTGTCATTAATGCCAGAAACTTTATACACAGTCCTAAAAAGTTGCCTTTATAGGTTCTTGTCTGGTGTTTTCTAAGATATTTGTAATATTTCAGTAACTACATTTAAATGAACTTCTAAAAAATGTATTGTTTTAGTCATAAGTTCCTGAGACACTGAGTCGGTGTCATCAGGACCTGGCAGTGTTAGGTTTACTGTTAAGATTTCATGATTTTAAAGGACTTTTCCAACCTAACTGATTCTTTGATTCTATGTTCGTATTTTCCTCTCTTAATTTACAAAAGTTTGTCCTGTATTAATGTAAGAATAGAAATTCCAGTTTGCTTCTCTGCATCATTCATCAGCACACATACTTTTATCCATTTCTCTTCTTTGTATGGCAAAAATTCTCACTCTTTTCTATTTCTGCTTATGCTGCTTTTATACATACAGCCATTCTTATTACTTTTCTCTAAATCCTCTTATTTTTTGTAATACCATTTTTGAGAGGCATACATGTGGTACTGTTCCTACTACAGTAATCATTCTTTTATTGACTTGATGACACATTCTTTGGTTCTTCACCATCCTATTATCCAGTTATTTGCGCAGAGGTGCTATTTGTCTGCAATCTGATCCTGAGCTTCGGACAAAGTTAACACGCAGCACTTTACGGCAAAGCATTTTAAGCGCTTCAGTTCAGCATGTGCCACTTTCCACTCAGTGTCACAGACCACGTCCTTCTGAAGGTCTCCGCTCCCCAAAGCCCAAAGTAACTTCGCGGCTATCCTATTATCCAGTTATTTGCGCAGAGGTGCTATTTGTCTGCAATCTGATCCTGAGCTTCGGACAAAGTTAACACGCAGCACTTTACGGCAAAGCATTTTAAGCGCTTCAGTTCAGCATGTGCCACTTTCCACTCAGTGTCACAGACCACGTCCTTCTGAAGGTCTCCGCTCCCCAAAGCCCAAAGTAACTTCGCGGCTGTCCTGATTTCGTCAGTGCACAAGCCAGCAAGCACAACGGACGACGCGGGTGCGACCATGACATCTCGCTGTCCTCATGGGCTCCTCAGGCCTCTCTTCACTCCTGCCGCCAGGCTCTGCGTGGCCTCAGGCTCAGGCCGGCCACAACACCCACTCTGGTCTCGCCGTCCCTGGCA